>NC_058415.1:55721410-56021410 GCF_002201575.2 Neomonachus schauinslandi
AGAAAGAAAGAAAGAAAGAAAGAAAGAAAGAAAGAAAGAAAGAAAGACACAGGGCAGGGGGAGGGAGGGAAGGTGGGAGGTTGGAAGGAAAGAAGGAAGGCAGCCAGCCATTTGTTGAGCACTCAGAGGATTTGCTCTATGATTCAGATAGCAAATATCTTATAGGAAGTATGTAATCAATTGAGATAGAAATTGAAGGAGATGGTGCTAAGAAGTTAAGGTGTTTGGTTTAGATATGTGGAATCTGATGTCCATGTAGGACATTCAAATGGAGTCAACTCAGGGACACTTATCAATATTGGTCTGTAGCTCAGGAGAGAGGTTGGGGGTAAAGATCATGATGTGAAAGCTTTCATCAGCAAAGAGTTGTTTGTAAACTATGGAAGTGAATGAAGCTGCCCACAGACAATGGAAAAAGTGAAAAGACAAGAAGATTGAGGACAAAGCTCTGGAGCTAATAGAGGAGAAGGAACAAGTGAAGAAGACCTGGGGAAGGGGCAGCCAGAAAAGTGGGAATAAGGAAATGTGAGTTGTAAGCTGGGAAAGGCGAAAGATGGTGGCAACGGTCAATAGTCACAAGCCTCAACCAGATCAAGTGAAGTGAGAATTGGACAGTGCTGCAGGACAGAGAATAATTTAAATGGGTTGAGGGTTCCAGAAAGTTGGAGATGGTAGAAAGAGTCAATGCAGATGTCTCTAAGGAATCCAGTGTTGTAATAATAATGGTTAATATTTATAGAGTGCTTACTAGAACCCAGGCATCGTTTACATACAGTACCTCACTTAATCCTTATAGCAACTCCTTGAGGAAAGTACTATTACTATCTCCATTTGATGGATAAGGAAAATGAGGCACAAGGAAGTGAAGGAACTTGCCTAAAAACTCAAATCTAGTGGTAATAACATCAGGATTTGATGTCTGTTGATCAGGTAATCTGATTTCAGACCCCAACTTTCTAACCTCAGGCTAAATTTCTTCCCTTCATGGAAGAAAAAAGGCAAGACCAAAGTTAAGAGGGGCGCCAAGAGAAGTTTCCTATACATGCTTGATTTTATATGGGAAAGTTTTGAGTATGTTTTTATACTGAGAAAATGAATTAGTGAAGAAAACCTGAAGATCCTAGAAAGAAAAGAAAATCAATGGCACACGTTCCCATAGGAAGAAGGCAAGATCAGAAGCAATTCCTTACCTATTATTAATTCCTCAAGTCCTTGGTGAATGCTTACATGTCAGAATCTGCTTGGCATTAGGGACTCAGTGGTGAACTACAGAGATGGGGCTCTCACCCCAGGAAGCTTCCAGTCTAGCAGTACAGAGACAGGTCGAAAACAAGGAAACAGACCAACAACATAAACCACAGTATGTGTGATGAGGGGAGCAAATGGGGTGCTGGGACAGAAAACAACGTCCCACAGATAGTGACATTTAAACTGAAACTGAAGTATGGGAAAGAGGCAGACTTGTGAAGATTGCAGGATAGGGGTCAAGGTGGAGAGCACGGGGGAGAACAGAATGAGGTGCCACAAAAAAGGTAAGCAAATCACCTGGGTGACTTTTAAAAAATACTGTTGACCAGGAAATCAGGATGTCTGGTCAGACAGAGAAATGACATCATCACATTTACATTTTTAAACAATTAAGAAAACTAAATGGGGCAGGGGAAGGAATCAGCTTTATAAGGGTAAAAGGTCAGCTCTTTTTTAAAACAGGAAAGAAGGAAAGAAATACTTTTATAGACAAGTTTAAAGGTGAAAGGGAGAGTTCACACCTAAGGACTTCTATTGTCTCTGAAAACGGAAAGACCCTAGTCCCACCTGCAGTGATTAAAGGGCATGGGATGGGGCTCAAAGGAGAGATGGGAGGTCAGAAGCAGCCAACAAAGGGAATTTGGAAAGGAAGACACCTGGGAAAATAAAAGACCTAGAGGGTAGCACTGGAAGCCTCAGAAGATGCTGGAAACCAGCTCTTTCAGGGAGCCACCATCATTGGGCAAGATTAGGTAAGAGTCTCCACTGTGCCAGAGATTGGGGACTGTTAGACTAACAGAGACATGAACTGTAGAGCAAGTGCAGAGGAAAATCCAGGTAGTTGAGAATTTTCAATAAGAAACCATTACAGAGATTAACCACGAATCCAAGGCTGTGTCAGAAAGTAAGCCAGGAAAGCTAGTTAGACTGGAACCGTTAAACAGGAGCCTTAATGCAGCTGAAGAACAAACAGATTTATCGAGGGGAGAGAGGAGGGATGCAAGCACATGGACGCTAATGGGATTTCAAAAAAGGAGCAGTTTCAAGCAATGACAAGGTCTGTGCTGTGATTACAGAGTAGCATTGGCAGCAACCAGTTTGCCCATTGCCCCCTTCAGGGAGCCTTGCAAATAGACAGGCTTTTGTTTATGGACATTATCTAGATTCCACACAAAAAGCACTCTACAACCACCAAATATTGGAGTATTGTTGTGAAGGGATGCTGGGGAGATGGCTTCAGGTCATATATTGATGGTTGCCTGGCACCTTCCCTAAAACACTTAAACCCTGAGTACAGTTACTGACCATATTATCCCAGCAGGTGGAAAAATTCTATTTAAGAACAATTTCCACCATTATGTCATCAAGAAACTAAAATCACTGCCTCGATTCAAAATATCACTGTTGCTGACACCCAGTTCTTACAACCCTGGTTATTTCTCAATCTTGGATGAAATGCCTGTCAAGGTCTCAGTTGGCCTAATGCAAGATGATTACCCATGGGTGATGGTTGTTTTTTCCAGTCAGCTAGAGGATTAGCTGTGAGATTCAGCCAAAAACCCAGGGATAGCTTTGGAGAAATGAGGGTGAGAAGTAGGAATTGAAGCTCCACACACCAGCTGGGAAAGGCTGAGCAGAGTGGATCACTGGCTCAGTGGTCAGCTCTGACATCCAACTCCATCTCTACTTGCCAGCTGAGTGGATGAATCTCACTTTCAGTGTCCTCTTCTGTACAGTGGCTAATAATATCTACTTTGCCTGCTTTGTTACAAAGATTAAACAAGATTGACTATGTAAAGCATTAAGCACAGGGTTTGGCACATAGTACTATAGAGCTCATTAAATGGTAGTTGTTGTTGTTGTTATTATTATTATTATTATTAGGTTCTCAAATTGTATGCTTAGGATAATGAATCACTTCCAAGACATTGCTGAGGGGCTCTAGCTTCTCTAGATAGTTCTCTAAAGCAATATATATATATATATATATAGCAGTGTGTCAGTAAGCCCATTAGGGAAAGGGTAAGGAGGAGAGTAGAGCCCTGATTTGTAATGGTTACCAATTTCCATGGTGTAAATACATCCACCGTGATTGACTTCAAGTTACCAATGTGGCATCACCAAAAGTACATTTGGTTTTCAGGAATCGATACAAGCTAGCTCCCATACACCACTGAACATTTATCTGAGAATATCCCTCAAGAGTTCTTGGGAATTCATTTGTTAATGCACACACACACACACACACATCAAACACCTATTCTACTCTATGATGGGCCAAGCATCTATTGTAGAAAGAAGATTTTAGAAAATGAACAAAGAAGACATGGCTCTCCCTTCCTTGAAGCTTGTAATCTTGGAGGAAAATGGACAACTAAACAGCTATTACAACACTGTGAGGATGTGCCATGTGGAGAGAGCAATGTGACAAGGAAGGTCAGGGAGGACACCTCACATCAGAGAACTCTCCTAGTCTAGAGGATGAGTAGAAGCCAGCCAGGTAAAGTGAGGGCTGGGAGTGTGTTGAACAGAGGAAGAGGAGCAATGGCCTGGAGTAATAAGAAAGCAGAAACTAAGAGGAGATTAATATGGGTGGACATGGCACGAGTTGGGGTGGGGGCAGGGCTAGTCCCCAGCTAGGCCATTAGAGGCCTTGTAAGCCATGTTAGGAGAGCCAGCACAGGGTTTTAAATAGAAGAGTGAGATTTGATTTTGAAAAGATCGCTCTGATACAAAGTTTATATAATTAAAAAGAAAATAATTAAAAAACAGAAAATAAAGGTCAGCCTACTGAGAGTGTGAATAAAGGAGTGTGGGGAGGGATAGACAAACCAGAGGCAGGGGATCCTACTTGGAGGTTGTTACTATAATCTGGGCAAGAGATGATAGTGACCTGCCCCTGAGTCTTATCAGGATAGGGAAAAGGGGACAGATCTGAAAGATAGTTGGGAGATAGAGCCACAGGAGCTGGTGACAGATAAGAGAGGGATGTGAAGGAGAGGTCAAGAATGATTTTCAAGTCTCTGACTTGGGGCACCAGGTAGATAAGGGTGCCATTCTCTGAAAACCAGAGGAAGAAGAGCTGAAAGAGAAAGAGTATGGGATTTAGTATTGGACATGTTGGGGTGCAGGTGCCTGAGAGAGTGGGATAATTCCCCTGGAGTTCAGGAGAGAAATCTGAGCTAGTGATAAAACCATCAGAGCCTCTAGCATATAGGTCACAGCATAAGCCGTGGGAGTAGTTGAGATCATCCATGGAGGTATGTAGAGTTAGAAGAGAAGGAGGCTTAGAGTAGAACTCTAAGAGTCATCAATATTAAGCCCCCCAAAGAAGAAGCACCTAGGGGAGCCTGAGAAAGAGCAATCAGGGAAGTCAAAGGAAAACCAGGTAAATGAGGAAGAATCAATCAGCAAAGTTGATGCTACTGAAAGATCAAGACCAGGAGGACTAGGAAGTATCATTGGCAATCCCTGATGACTTTGGCAAAATTCATATCAGAGGTGTGACAGGGATGAATGTCAAATTGCAGGGGCCAGCAGAGGAAGGATGTGGAGGTAGCAGGTATACACAATCCTTCAAGAAGATTGACAATGGAAGATGTAAAGAATTTGGACCATAGCTGGGTAGGAATGTGGGGTTGATGGAGGGTTGTTCTACTTTGTTTTTTGGGGTTTTTTTTAAGATTTTTTTTTATTTATTTATTTGAGACAGAGAGAATGAGAGAGAGAGAGCACATGAGAGGGGGGAGGGTCAGAGGCAGAAGCAGGCTCCCTGCTGAGCAGGGAGCCTGATGCAGGACTCGATCCAGGGACTCCAGGATCATGACCTGAGCCGAAGGCAGTCGCTTAACCAACTGAGCCACCCAGGCGCCCCTGTTCTACTTTGTTTTAAATGTAGAGAGACATGAGCATGTTTAAATGCTGGTAAGGAGGATCCATCAGAGAGGGGAGGCCAAGGGAGCAGGAAAAAACATAATGTGGGCCAAGCTATGCCTGTGATGGACTCCAGGCTTCCAGTCACTGGGGTAGGAACTAAACCCTAAGGGTCTCAGAGCAAGCCAGAGTTCATTGTCCCAGTAAGGAGGAAAGAGAAGAGAAGGAAAGGGGTGTGGAGCACTAAGGAAAATGTGTAGGTTAAATAAATGGGGCCACACCAGTATGTGAGTTCCTAGTACCATGTCCCAATTCTAGTCAAACACTACCACTTGAGGGAAATGTGATTAAAACTTATCTTAGGTTATTCTATGAAATATGCTTTTGGTTTTTAACCAAAATAAATCTTTAGATCCTTTAAATGCTTAGAAAAGGAGTCCAAACTGGCAACCTGTAAGTCCAATCCAGCTGGCAGACAAATATTTTGCCTAAATAGTATAACAAAATTCAAGAAATTTCACATAAAAATCTAGACTCTGGAATTCTTTTGAAAACTTGAAATCTGGAAATGCTAGGACCACATGGCATCCATCAGATGACCTAAGTGGTTGCTGCCACATTGAAAAGGGGCAAGCACTCCCCAGGTTGTCCTAGCCTCACCCGGCCTCCTTCCTTTCCTGCCCAGCCCATAGAGGAGGACTCTTCCACTCTGGCAAGTTGGGTTAGATGGCTCTGTCATCTGTTTCAGCTCTGCTCTTTTGGGGGGCACCTTCTACGTGCAGGGCAGAGAGCTAAGGCACCTTCTACATGCAGGGATACAACAGCAACTGCAACACTGTCCCTGCTCATGGAGCGTGTAAGCTGGGGAGGCTGGCGGACCCTTAATCTCAACAATACGAGGCTGCTGGCACTCTTTGACAGTACAGATTTAAGTCTGCATTTGGAAAATATTCCAGCTGTCTGCTCGTCCCACACACCCACTGATGAACAAAAGCACATTCGGAATGGATGCTCAACTAGCTATAGAAATTGTGGCATGAATTTCCTGGAGTTGACATTGTATTGTAGCTCACTGCTTTCGGAGTGAGGCCAGACCACTGACTGAAGAGGGCAGGGGAGAACAGTTCAGCACAACACCAGAGAATTTAAAAGAGCATTGGAATGTTTTTGGCAATGGCAGTCTCATTGTATTCCTTCCTTTTTCTTTACAAATTGAACTCATTTCCAATATTGTGCCAATATCTGACCTTGTCTTTGCCAGACTCAATGGAAGAGAGACTAAAGCAATAGAGCAGGTATGACCCCGTAGGGCTCAGAAGATTTGTTTGTTTTGCTAAAACTCTTGCAGCTGATCTTTGGCCAATGTAAGTGTGTCTGCCTGCCCACGTCCCTTGAGGGTACCATTTTAAGGAGAAGGTGCTCCTTGGAACAGAAGGGCTTTTTCATTATTGAGCTTTCCCCTATTCCTGCTGCAGAGAGAGTAGGGAAAACAAATTTGATGAAGTTTTAATGTAGACTGAAAAAAGGCATTTCACATACAAGTAAGACCTTTATTTCTTGCAGTAGAATTTTCATTGAAAATGAAACAAAGATGAAAACAGCTGAGGCCCCAAGGAATTTCATACAATAAGACAAAACTAGAATATTTCTGTTTTGAGAACTAGTACCAATCAAAGACTCTGAATGGGGGGTGGAGTATGGGTAGAAGAGGCAAGTTGTTCTAAGTTTGGGGCTGAAACAACTACCAGGATTTAGAAAGGAGGTCACACAGGCTGCTCTTTTGACCCAGCGGTTCCTCCCCCCATCCATCCCTTCCAAATCAAGACAACAGCATAGCTCCATGCATTATGGATCGTGAACTTTGTGTTTGCCCAGGACAGATTTGGACTTGGACCCAGCTCTGCCCCTTAATGGCCAGGTAACCTTGTGCATTTACTAGCTGGTAACCTTCTTACCTAATGTGTCTAGGCTTCAGTTTCCTCATTTATCAAACATGGCTATTAATCCACATTTCAGGGGGTTGTGCTGACAATGGAGTGAGAAGCCTTGCAAAAAGTGGCTTGTCCATAGCAAGCATTCAGTAAGGGACACCAAGAAAGAGACTGAACTCTTCTGAGCATATGGTCAAATAATATTGGGAACCTGTTATGATGTCAGTTATCAAAATTTGACATCTGAATTCTGGTATTCTTAGCCTAATTTTCAAACTATTCAGGAGCCCATTATGTAAATCTAAAGAACTACTACAAAAGGTAAACAGGGTTGGGGAGGTGGGGATACACAGACTAGGGGACAAAGAGGCTAAAAGGTGTGGGAGGGAGAATTACTTTTCATTGTTTATACCATTTTGCATGCTTAGAAATTTTTACAGCTTTACTGAGGTATGATTGATATACACTAAAATTTACCCATTTTCAAGTACACAATTAATGAATTTAGGTAATGTATATAATAATGTAATCACATAACCACTAAAGCAAGATATACAACCGTTATAGCCCCCTAAGAATATCCTTTTGCTCCTTCACAGTCAATCCCCTCCTCCACCAGGGCCCTAGGCAACCACTCATCTGCTCTCTGTCATGATTGTTTTGTGTTTTCTAGAATGTCATACAAATGAAACCATGTAGTATGTAGCATTTGACCTTTATGCTTAGTATTTTTTAAAATTCATCCATGTTATTGCATGTACTAATATTTCATTCCTTTTTATTGTTGAGTAATAATCCGTAGTATGGATATATCACAATTCATTTATCCATTCACCAGTTGATGCATATTTGGGTTGTTTCCAGTTCGGGGTTATTGTAAATAACTCTGTTGTTAACATTTGCCTACAAGCCTTTGTGTTGTATCCTTTAAATTTTGTCCCAAATGCATGTATTCCCATTTTCAAATTAGGGTTTGGGAAGAATCACCTCTCTAAATAACTGGAACCCAGAATAAATGAATATAATTACAGTTTGAATGACCAAGATTTACGTAACTTCTCTCTACATGCAATACTCAGTTGTCTTTTTGTGTACTATGTCTTCTGATATACTAACATGTAAATGTGCAAGAGCTATTTGGCTTCTTCTAAGCAGTACATCTGGTTGATTTACCCAGCAGACAAGATCAATCAAATCACTATGATGATGCAAAATGCTTCCCTGCAGCCTTAAGGGTGTTTGATTTTCTTTAAAAAATAATCTTTAACAGCTACATGCAACAACACATAGGGGAAGGGAATATGTGCATTTGGAACAAAAGAATACATAAATTCAAATACAGTCAAAACTAATCTAGGGAGATAAAAGTCAGATGAGTGGTTACCTCTAGCAGTGGTATTGACAGGTCCAGGAAGGGAGAGGTGGGAGAAGGATATGATCGAGTCTTAGGGTGCTTCAACTGTTCTCTATCTTCATCTGGGAGCTGGTCTCATGAATGTATTCATAAATAAAAATTCATCAAACTATGCAATTAACATTAGCTTACTTTACTATATGTATGTTTACCTCAGTTAAAAGAAGTAAAAAGTAAATAATAATCTTTCAATCTTGAGTCAAATGAGATCATACGTATGACTGCCTGGCATTATACCTGGCACATAATAAATAGCGCTTATTAATATTCATCTTCTTCCCTTGCTTTCATTTCCAAGGGAAATATTTGGCAGAATGTTAACATTACAATCATGGAATTTAAATATTCACTCTTTTTTTTTTTGCCTGCATAGATGGGGTCACATTGTCTCCCCTGAAAACTGATGCATAATGGGGTATGGGAAAAAGTGCAGGGTAGGGTCTTCACACATCCTATCTTGCCTTACCTGAGTGGATCCCAGCACAGATTTTCAGCTGGACATTGGGCTTGTGTGGAATCTCAAAGGTCTTACACACAGCAGCCAGATCCAGGGCCATGCTTACTACTTCCCCAGTGTGGAGGAGCCCATTGGGCTTAGGTACCCCAGATAACACCATCTCTGAAAACACACAGATTAATGACAAACTTTAGTTAACTTGAGTTAACTAAAGCAGACTAAGTTGTTTTTTTTTTTAAAGATTTTATTTATTTATTTGAGTGAGAGACAATGAGAGATAGCACGAGAGGGAAGAGGGTCAGAGGGAGAAGCAAACTCTCTGCTGAGCAGGGAGCCCGATGTGGGACTCGATCCCAGGACTCCAGGATCATGACCTGAGCTGAAGGCAGTCACTTAACCAACTGAGCCACCCAGGCGCCCTAAAGCAGACTAAGTTTTTAAGGCTGCTACTAGAGGCTTGCCATTCCAAACCTTTACCTGGACCTTCCCCCTCACAGCTTGGAAAGTTCACGTAGGACACAGGGTCCAGAAAAACTCCCAGGAATGGGTTCTTAAGAGCAAAAGTCACCAAGCTTGGGTGGTCTGGACATAAACTGATCCAATAAATATTTCTGGTCCATAATGTGAATAGATTGCCTCTTGGCAGCTGATGTTTAACCCTCCTTATGTTCAGGTAGCATTGTTTTCTTTGTCTTTCTGAAATAGCCTTGTCCTCTCATATGCGGTTTCATGGCTAACAAGAGAAACAGTGTCGGTCAACCAGCCATGTTTGAGTCAATTTCTTATATCTGCCTTTCATACCAAGAATAGGAGCTCTGGGCCAAAGTTACTGAGGGCCACAAGAAAAAATGAAATAATACATCAAATGTTAATTCTTCAACTTCCACAAGACCATTTATACAGTCAGAAGGGTACTTATGGAATAGCAGCCCAGTAGCTTGGAAGAGTCAGTGGAGCTTCCAAAGATATAGAAAATACATAAAGATCAAGTCCTAGGTTCAATGTGAACAAAGTGGATTTCCTGGATCAAAGATGAATGACCTCTCTTGAAAAAGCTAACCTTCTTGGGGCGCCTGGGTGGCTCAGTTGGTTAAGCGACTGCCTTCGGCTCAGGTCATGATCCTGGAGTCCCTGGATCAAGTCCCGCATCGGGCTCCCTGCTCAGCAGGGAGTCTGCTCCTCCCTCTGACCCTCCCCCATCTCATGCTCTCTCTCTCTATCTCATTCTCTCTCTCAAATAAATAAATAAAATATTAAAAAAAAGAAAAGAAAAAGCTAACCTTCTTTAGAGAAATGTGACAAAATCTCAAAAGCTTTAAATGGTATAATCTGTAAGTGGTTCCCCAGAGTGGTGATCCACAGCGTTAGCAATTCCTCCAAGAGATGAGGATGGAGAAGCTGGAGGAGAGAAGGTTGATAAAGAGGGGTCAGCAGGATCAGAACATGGTGGAATTGTAATGGGCATCGATATAATAAAGAATGAGAACTTAGACACTTAGACATTGACCTTTAATGTATGACTGCTCTGCTCTGCTGGAGAGAATATCTGATTGTTTGGAATTTTAATTTAAGAGGTGATGCTAAACGATGTTTTTAACCTTTTCTAACATTGTTGATTGAATGGGTAGGGAGACACTCTCTGCTCAGCATACCCACTTTATTTCTGCCTGGATGCTGAAGGTGCTGCTTCCAGATACGATTCAGCAGACACACACACACACACACACACACATATGGTTGTCATGACAATCGAGGCATGGTCTAAACAAAAAATATATTGAGTCCATATCTGAATAAAGCCAGTAACTCAGACATTTTGGTAAAGCCTTTTTTGTTTTGGTGGGGGTGAGGGAATTTGTCTACCCAGCAGCAAAAAAAAAAAAACTTCATCTGTCTACACAGCAGACAGTAATACTGCCTAACTAAGTGCAAAATCCTGGGATTTGGGGATTAATTGATTAATTAATTAATTTAGAATTAATTTAATTTAAATTAAAGCATTGGCATTTAAAACATCAATTATTTTTCAAAAGGGCTCTCTGAATGGGGTTTGTCCATCTCTTCTAGGTCCTTACCAACCAGGCGTCATAAGGACTAAACCACAGTAAAAATAACTGCCAAACCATTCTAGCACAAAGTTCTTGTTTCCAGGAAACATTTCTGGTCATTTTGTTTTGGGGGAAACATTAAGGTCCGCAAATGTCAATCTACCACTTGTTTTTTCACTTGCAAACATTCTGATGCTCAATTCGAATGATTATCTAGGGTCTAATGACTCACTTAGGGAGCAACCTATCTAAATTAGAGCCCAAGTACTCAGAAACAATAAGGAACAGCTAATAATGGTACCTAATTTTCATTGAATGCCTTAGACACTAGGAAAATTATCATCATTACTAATAAGCAATTACTCTGTGGTAGACACTTGGGCTAGAGAGAGATATAAGGTTCAGGGAAGTCTATAAATATAAGCCACACTACAGGGCCAAACATAGCAAACAACCGACTAGTTAGACAAGTGGGTAATTAGGAAACCTTGAGGCAAACAAAGTTTCAGGGGGCAAGTGAGACTTCAGCTGAGCCTCATAAAAAGCATAACACTTAAGCATACTGGAAGTAAAGGAAGAACTATTACAGGTAAAAGAACTTCAGGAAAGTGTGGGATGGTTTGGGTATTACCTGGTTTGGCCAACAGTGTTCTACAGAAGAGCAATGGAAAATAATACTGTGCAGTGATGAATTAACCTTACCCAAAGAGAGGTCTGGCCTTTGCCCTCAGCTACTAGGAGTTGACCTCTAGGCCTTTGGAATATCTTGCCTAATAGGTAGGTCTTTGTTCTTTGCAAGCTTTGGCCACTGACAATCCCTAACAACGTGATTTGTGATGGGCCCTCAGGGCATGCAATGACCTCCAGAGGAAACGATGACTACAGGTATTAGCCTGACCTCTGGGAGTAGTTGGAGACTAAAGGTCAAACACACAGGCAGCATGTGATCAAGCCCTAGTAAAAACTCTGGACACCAAAGACTCAAGTGAGCTTCTCTGGCTGGCAATACTTTGCATGTATTATCACATATGGAGGAGGTAACGTCCATGACTCCACTGGGAGAGAATGCAGGGAACTCTGCATTTGGACCCCTCCTGGACTCTGCTCTATATGTCTCTTCCTTGGCTGATTTTAATTCGTATCTTTTTGCTGTAATAAAACTATAATAGTAAGTATAACAGTCCTGAGGTCTGTAGTCATCCTAGCAAATTATCAAAACTGAGGGTGATTATGGGGACCCTCAAATATGTAGCCAGAGGATGGTCCTGGGACCACCAAACTTGTGGCTGGTGTCTGAAGTGAGGACAGTCTTGTGGGAACTATGCCCCCAAACTGTATAGTTGGTGAAACTCATGGCAAAGGCTAAAGAATTCAGTTATGGGAGCACTGCACACAAGCTTGGAGAGTTTGGATATAATGCTGTATGCCATTAAGTTCTTAAACAAGAGAACATGATAAACAAAGTATAGTTTCATCTCATAGTAGTGCAAAAAACAGGGGCAAGGAGACTAGTGAGGGGACTCTTTTTTTTAAGATTTCATTTGTTTATTTGAGAGAGAGAACGAGGGAAAGAGCGCAGGAGTGGAAGAGGGGGAGAGGGGGAAGGAGAGAATTTCAAGCCGACTCCCCTCTGAGCACTGAGCCCCATGTGGGGCTGGATCTCCCGGGGCTCAAGCTCACAACCCTGAGATCATGACCTGAGCTGAAACCAAGAGTTGGACACTTAGCTGACTGAGCCACCCAGGTGCCCCTGAGGGGACTCTTTCTTGTTCAGATGTAGGAAGATGATGGTCTGGACCAGGGCTGAGGCTAAGAAAGGGAAAGGTTGTGTGAATAATAACATTTATTGTGAGCATATGCTGTACCAGGCATCATAAGTACTCCATACACATTTTTTCTTTTGCCTTTTTGTTATTGTTCTAGTTTTGTTTGTTTTTTTAATGTTCATAGTCCCTGCTTTATTTTCATTTGGTCACACACACTTTAAAACACACTCATGGGGTACCTGGGTGGCTCAGTTGGTTAGGCATCTGCCTTTGGCTCAGGTCATGATCCCAGGGTCCTGGGATTGAGCCCCAAATTGGGCTCCCTGCCCAGCGGGGAGTCTGCTTCTCCCTCTCCTCTGCCCCTCCGCACTGCTTGTAGTCTCTTTCTTTCCCTCAAATAAATAAAATCTTCTAAAAATAATAATAAACACACTCACAAAATACCCAAACACCCATAATTAGAAGGGCATAAAACAAGGGACTTACAGGCTGAAAGAAAATCCTAAGCTTCAGAACAAAACAATACCAATCGACTATTGGTTTCACCAAAATTCCTTTGGCAAACACACAAAGATGTTTTGTTTTCAATAGGAAAAATTTAGGGACAAGAACCAAGCTTTTTGTGCTCCTTGAGGCAGGGTGTGACTTCTCTCCATATGCTTTTAATCCTAAAAACCATCTTATAAGGTAGACAACATTATTATTTCCATTTTCAAGATGAAAAAAAACTGACGCACAGAGAGATTAATTTGCCCCAAATCACCCAGCAGGCAAGTGGCAGAGCTAAGATTTAAAACCAGCTCAAATCTGACTGCAGAGCCTGACTCATAACCATTCTATCAAATGAGCTCTACCTCATGTAAGACATTGTGTTAGAGGAGTCAACAGTATTTGCTAGCCAACTGGATATAAGAGAAGAAGAGTACAGGGGGACTTTAGAGTTTAGCACATTGATAAAGGAAAAGATGTAGTGGCCCCTACAGCCCAATTCTTCTATTTCACCATGAGCAGAAAAGACATGAAGAGATCTGGGTCGTGGCCCCAAAATGCTACTAACAAGGGGACCTTGGCTAAGTCACTTAATTTTCCTGGGCCTCTGGTTCTTCAGCTGGAAGTTCTCTGCCAGCCATGAGAATTAGCATAGTGAATGGCCAGCAGCATGAGCTCTAGAATGAAAGAGATTTGGGTCCTGGCTTTTGCTAGCTATGTGAGCTTGGGCAAGCAACTGAGCCTCAACAATTCTTATCTGGGAAATGGGGATTGTAATACATAGGTCATAGGGATGTTATGAGGATATTTATGGTAATAAAATAATCCATGTGAAGCCCTTAGCACAATGCCTGGCATATGGCTAAGCATTAGATACATGGTGGTTTTACTGTTAGTATTCCAGCTCTAACATGCTCTGAGATAATGCAGAATTGATTAGCCCTGAACCCCCCATTCCAAGTAATTCCCTTGGCCAAACTCAAGGTTGAATAACTAATTGGTCAATCCTTATTAATAAAGATATGAGAGAAACTAACATTTTTAAGCTACCCTTATGTAAATGTATATTCTATATTCTACTTTGTGACTTTCATTGCTGTCCGGTGCTGTGGTGATACATACAGTAAGAATACAGGTTCACACTGACATGTAACCAAATTGTGAAACAACAGTAAAACAGACAATAGCATAGGATGAAGATTCAGCATCACATCAGACCTTGACCAAAACATAAATGAATCACCACTTTCCTAAAGCATAACAAAGCAGAACCTAGAATCCCAAGTACTTATTCCATTTTTTTTAATCAACTCCAAGCAATAGCTACTTCAAATTTAGCCAAAAGATTATTTCAGTTTTCTTTTTTTTTTTTCAGTAGTGGCCATCAGAGATAGTATAATGACCTCACTCACATTTCTATATAATGAGCTTACCCTTGGTGAATGAAGGAAAATCCTTTAAATACAGAGATTATTGAAAATCAGCATCCCTGCTTACTAAGTATGTAGTGTCCTATATTTACCCATTAATAGATCTGTTAAATATCCTCATCCTTTACTGGGAGTATGTTTGGGTCTAAACACTTGTTCATTGATTCTGAATTAGAGGCACAGGGAAGAGAAGCTCAGAGAAAAATTAAATACAAAGCAAATGATGACATAGTCATGTATGATAGCAACTTTAATTCTATAATGCAGTGTTTTCCAGTAATGAAAAGAAACACAATGAATTGTACAAGCACAATAGTTTCATCAACATTAACTTCATAATGCAGTATTTTTCAGTAATGAGTGGAAATAAAAGGAATTGTGCGAGTCACAATGAAGCATGCAGTGAATTGCGTGACCTGTAGGTCAAGTAATGAAGGTAAAATGGGAGAAGCCTCATTCCCTCTTCAACGTGGTTACTGGTCTCAGTCTTTCTATTTATCACTAGACTGTAAATTTCCTGCACGTAGAAATCCTGTATGTCATGTTCACCCTTATAACCTCCAGAGCTAACACAGTGCCTGGCACAGATTGGATTCTCAACAATTACAAACTGAATAGATGAATTGTAAATATTTTTTAATTATAAATATTTTAAATCTATTTTCAGTTTGCCTGATGGCTAATGAAACATTTCATTGTTCCTGTCTCAATTTATGCAATTAAAATTGAAATTAGAAATTATAATGATTGTTCATACCATTTTATCTAATTATTGTTCTATGTTTGCTACACCATCTTTCAAGATTCACCTCCTTCTCTCACTGGGTAAGGGGAAAGGGAAAATACCAATGTGAACAAATGGGGGTTCAAAGGTCATGCCCAAGAGTCTGACCCCCCAGAAAAAGTATAAAACCAGTTTATTTCCATTATTATTGAATAAAAATGGTTCTCAAGCCAAATCAATGGGCATTTTCTAGGTGCCCACTATGGAAAATGTCAAAGGCATAATGGAGACCACTAACTATTGCTTTCTAGGAGATTATGACTTAGGAAAGTTAGAATTTTTATACAAATTATTTGCTTCCTTAATTCCTAGCTTTGTTCCACTGCCATTTGATATTGTTCCATGTCTCAGGGACTGTCCAATCATCAACAACTACTCACATGCAACTCTGTCTCTACTTTGTAGACATCATAATGACCTATAATTTTGCTGAAGGTGGTGTGAAGCTTGTTCAGGAACAAGTGTATCCACTTGTCCAGTGCAGCTTGGCCACTCCCTGTACTGCAGGCTGACGCTGGAAAGCGGAGTGAAGCCCACAGTGCCACAGGAAAGGGGCAGTGAGGTAGAAAAAAGTTAAATCAGGCAAAATAATTGGCAAGACCTGATTAAGCAATGGTACCTCCTTATTCAGCACAATTTTTTGAAGCTCTCAGAATTCTGAGCCAGGGAGACTGGAAAGTGATGGGCCAGTTAATTGCTTTAGAAAATATTCTTCATTGTTTATGATATGTTTGGTTGGTTTTTTGTTTTGGTCTGGTTTGGGGGGGAATCTTTGTTTTTGTTTTTTGTGTTGCTTCAGACTGTGTTGATCAAAGCTAGGGCAGCTTATTTGATGGGAATACCATCCCCTAACATCTGGACTCTCCCTGTTTCTGTCGATCAAGTGAGTGGGTTTATATAACAAGAGATTCACAATGATTGGGAAGGCTGTGTAAGACTCATTTAGAGAAGTCCCAGGCTGAGATTCATTTGCTTGCCAGTTATCCTGATTCCTGCATGCATTCTAGATCTTTTATTTCTTGAATGTCAGTAGCACTTTCATTTCTTCAGATAAATTATTTTGAGTTCATACTAGACTCTTTGCTGGAAAGAGGCTTTCTGCCTCCCCCTCCGATCCCCTACCCAGGAGAGTGTCTTCAGCAGTGACAAGGCATGACTCTAAGCTTTTCTAAACTCTATGCTCTCTTTCTCCATCAGTGAAACAGGGAGGACCCCTTGACCCCCGGTTAGGGACTGACTGCTTTGACTGCCTGCAGCAAACTCCTGTTAAGCAAAATGTTTAGAATGTTTTAACCTGGGGGCCTGGGTGGCTCAGTCGTTAAGCGTCTGCCTTCGGCTCAGGTCATGATCCCAGGGTTCTGGGATCAGCCGCATGGAGCCCCGCATCGAGCTCCCTGCTCCGCGGGGAGCCTGCTTCTCCCTCTGCCCCTCCCCCTGCTTGTGTTCCCTCTCTCCCTCTCTCTCTCTCTGACAAATAAATAAATAGAATGTTTCAACCTTACAATTTACAAGTTCGATTTAGGGGTTTTTCACTGAACTTTCAAAACTTGCTCCCAGGCAAGATGACCTTCGCTATGGAAGGGAAGAACTATATGGCCTATTTACTTCAGATTTTAAAACACACTTCCTAAGATGAAGAAGTATATCTTTCTAAAGCAATTTCCTGCTGTTTTTGCTAAACTGGATGCCTTTTAGCTCTAAGAAACTGATTTAAGTTAAAAAAAGAAAAGTGGTGGGGGTGGAGGGACTTAACCAAATCACTGCAACATACTGTATTAACAGCATGCCTAAGTGCTAAGCTCACTGCCACTTTACTCAAACGCCTGCATTTTCTTCTTTTGCAGATAGGATTTGCTCTCCACCTACTAACAGTCATGCACAAATTTTATAATACTGTAGATTGCTGATCTCTCTGCCTTTTGAGTTGAAATCCTAACTCCAGTTATGTTAATTTACCTGAAAAAGATAGATGCACTCAGGTTACTCTGAGTTTGGCAAGGTTGGCCTTGTCTTAGGTCATCAGCAACTTGCTTTGGTAACATGCCTTTATCAGCTATGAATTAGAATAGTTAGTTATCTGGGGCACCTGCGTGGCACAGTCAGCTAAGCATCTGACTTGGTTTCGGCTCAGGATCTCAGGGTCGTGAGATCAAGCCTCACATCGGGCTCTGTGCGCAGCGCAGAGTCTGCTTGAGATTCTCTCTTCTCCCTCTGTCCCTCCCACTCGTGCTTGCTCTCTCTCTAAAATAAATAAATCTTAAAAAAAAAAAAAAAGAACAGTTAATTATCCTCAAGGAAAAGGACACACAAGGCCCAATCTTCATGTCTGTAGCATCATTTGTCACCACTCGTACTTTTGATTGTTCTGTGTTCCATATATAGAGTAGGGTATTGTTTGTTTGTTTAAATATTCTATTTGTTTATTTGACAGAAAGACAGAGAAAGAGACAGGGCACAAGGGGGAGCAGCAGAGGGAGAGGGAGAAGCAGGCTCCCCGCTGAGCAGGAAGCAGGACGCAGGACTCAATCCCAGGACCCTGGGGATCACGACCCGAGCTGAAGGCAGACGCTCAACCAACTGAGCCACCCAGGCGCCCCTAGAGTAGGGTATTGTTTGTATTGTTTGCCTGGCCATGATTGATTGATACCAAGCCAAGCACATTCCCTAACCCGGGCTTCCCTGGAGCCAGTGTGGAGATGGGGTCATGGGTGCTCTCAGGGACAGAGATACCAGGAGAGTTAATTGGAGGAATGGAAGCTCTGCCTGTAATCGCTTTCACTCTGAGTTTTACTGACGGAGCACTTTGGTCATTGAGATGGGGGGGGCGGGGACGGGAGTGTTAGGAAGAGCAGGCTATTACCTTCTTCACGGGGAGTTTAGTGGTACAAGGACAATTTACCCGACTCCTCTAGTTTGGGGGGTTAAAAAATCTAACATTATTTGAATCTTTAAGCTGTTAGAAGAAGCAACCAACTAAGATCTCCATTCTGGCTACAGGGTAGAAACAATCGGAGTGATTTGCCAGGCACATTTAGTGCTCATTTCACTTGCAGAAAGCTTGGGACCCCCTAGAGGGATAAAGGATGAATATTTATTGGAGTCTAATACTAGTGGTAAAATCAAATTTGTCTTTTTTCAGTGAAAGAAATAGGGTGATATTTTTGTATTTCCCTCAGGAATTCTGTCTCAATAGTCCATTTTTGATACATATTCACAATCTACCCTGGTGATATGCTAAATACTTATAAATACAGCATGATATGACTATATTGTTATTTTTTGTATTCATTGTTAATTAAGTAATACAAAATGCAGTCAGGCTTCCAAACAATATTTACAGAGTACCTACCATGTCCCGGGCACTGGGTGAAGTACCAGGGACACAAAAATGAACAAAATTCAGTCCTCACACAAAAGTAACATGTAATCCTGCTAGAGTAGGGTATTGTTTATATTGTTTGTCTGGCTATAAGCCTGCCCCTGTTTTTACTTTTTATTTTATCTTCTACTTCTCTGCCCAACTGTCCCACTCCACTGACCCCCATGCTGTCTCTCCAACTCCAAGCATGTGCCTGCCTGTGTGCCTCCCATTCCCTCCACCCCCAGACGCCCCTCACTTCATTCAGGGTTCTGACCACACCACAGAAAACTGCATTCCCAGTCACCCACTCAATCCCTACATGGCTTTATTTTTCTTCTAGCATTTATCACCACCTGATACATCATATAACTACCTGTTACTTTGTATCTTTTCTATCTTCCTCCACTAGACTATGAGCTCCACACAAGCAGAGACTCAGTCTGTCTTGTGCACTGCTGTATTATCTGCCTAGTACAATGCCTAGCACATAGTAAATAATAAGTATTGATTCAATGTCTAAATGAAAAGAATCAGCAAGATGGGATCCAGAACCTAAGTAGAGAGGTTGGCCTTGGAAAAACAAATGGTACAGCTCTTCCTCTGAAAAAAGAAGAAACAAGGTAAAGATGAGCCTTTATTTGATAAGGTTAGTGATAGTTGGAAATGGGGGGACATTGGTCAATTTCACACTTTAGAGCCTATAACTGGGAAGGAGGGATGGTGGAGCAAGGTGATCCTCTGGGAGCGAGATTAAGAAGGAATGTAAAGAAAGCATTAAAAGTGAGGAATTGCCATAAGGCAGTTAGGGATAAATAGAAAGACTGCATACAGCTGTAGTCTAGGTGGCCCAGAACATCCAGGTCAATGGCTGGAACTTACACACCCAGACCTCAAGACAGATGGAGAGCTAAAACTCCAGGACTAGAAAACGCTTGCATACAGGTAGTGGTGGCAGCTGGGAGTGGGAGTTAAATCAGAGAGGGTTTAGAACAAGTGAAAAGCATGCCAAGGGCAGACCCCAGGAAACTCTAAGCATTTAAAGTGTGTGTGAAGGATGCTGCTGAAAAACTGAGAGGGAGCCTGCTGGGCAGTAGGAGGTGAAGAGGAAAGAGCGAGTAGGGAAATCTGGTGAGGAAAAGGCTTCAGAGAGAAGGGAGGAGTCAATGGTGTCAAATGCTAGAAACAGGTCAAACAGAAGAAGAACCAGTTATCCCTACTGGTTATTAAATAATTATGGGTTTGGCAATTATACTGCTACTAGATGTTTACTGATTCCCTTGCTTAAAACAATGCTTAGTTTACTTGTTAAACTGCTAGGCCAGTAGTTTCCAAGCAGGACTGCACATTAGAATCCACCAGTGAGCTTCTAAAATACTAATGCCTGAATTTTACCCCTGAATAATTATAGCACTGTCTGAGAGGTGGGGCCCAGGCATTAGTTTATTATGAAAGCCCCAGGGGATTATAATATGCAGCCAGGATTGAGAAGTACTGTGCTAGGGGAAACTGAGCTTTCCACAAATAACCACATGGGGGAACTCCATGTTTGGCACATACTGAACAACCCTAGCCCACCCAATAGGCTAGAGGACAGAGAACTTTGGTCCTTCAGATAATGGGAACAATCTGTTGGAATGCTGGTGGACCTTGCCTAGGCACCTAAGCCTGGGGATATAATGGTCACCCTCTCTGCCAGGTACCTGCTGCCTATTTGCTTCCTTGGTTTGGCAGATCCTTCAAACAAAGATCCTTGTCTGTTCACATCATCATCACCATCATCAACATATCTATCGAGCTCTGTATTGTACCAGGCACTTACTAAGAGCATTACATGCATTAACTCATTTAATATGACATTCCTATGAAGTTGGTACAGTTTTTAACCCCTATTACATGGGATGGAGAAACTGAGGCTCATGAAGTGACTTGCCCAAGGATCATAAAGCTAGAAAAAGGCAGAGCTGGGACACTAATCCAGCTCTGGCTCACTCTAGAGCCTAAATTCTGAACCATGTCTACATCATACTGCTCCATAACACTGCTGGAGTTGGAATCCTCTACCTGCCTGAGCACCTCCCCTTGCAGCTTCCTAGGAGAACTGCTCTCCCAGCTCCACCTCCCCCTAGACTGGGCACTTCCTTGCAAGACTCATGCACAGCTGCCCAAGATCCAGTGCTGACATTTAACCCTTTCCTTGGTAATAAGTAAAGATTTGTCTTCTACCTTCGACGCACACTGACTTCTGTTAGAGGCACTGAGAGTTACCAAAATCCTAGTGAAATGAGAACTGACCCTTAAAAATCCATGCAAGCAGAACACAGAATTAAAATCAAAGATGTAAAAGTGTTATTTCCATGGCTTCAGCAATTAGCTCTCAGGAAAGAGCATTCCAGAGAAATAAGTTAAATAGAAATGCATGAACTAACCAAATCAGCCTTTATTACTGACATTGTATTTCAATAAAATAAGCAGGTGGTGGTTTTTTGTTTTTCATGCATTAGGTCTCGGATCTTGTCTGCTATAAGTACTTCCGTGTTTGCTATATTTCTCCATCTAAGCATCCAACACAAAGAGAAATTATTTCATGAGAATACTTTGTTCCCTATGTATTAATCTCTATTTGAAAGCACCTAGAAGGCAGGGGGGTTTCCATAAGGGGCTCTTCACTTATAATTATCATCCCTTTAGGATCCAGTAACCAAGCCAGCTATGAAGGGGTGCACCAGTGAGATCTACCCTTAATGCTGTGATAAATCCATACCTAATTGGGTGCAGTTAGTGAGGACTGGGAAGTCACGCAAAATTACCAAAGACATCATCACCTCTACCAGACTGTGTTGGGAAATTCGTCTTATATAAAATCTTCTTTATTTGTTCGAAAGTGGGTCTTTGAGATGGGTTGTTTTTCTTGTACCTCCTAATCAAAGGCAGTGATCAAGAGTAACATCCAGGCACTGATTTACTGATATTCTGAACAGAACTGCAGAATTGAACAACTTGGAATCATCTGAGTCCCAGTGTTCCCCATCTTTGTTAATGTTAGCCCCACCAGCCAGGAGGATTTGATTGAGCTTTACATCCAAAAGCATGAACTACAAAATCAATCCATGTGATTTTTATAAATTTTATAAATATGAAATTTGATTATAAAATTCAATATACTTTTTCAGACCACTTACAAAACCTGCTCTTAGGGGCAGGACCACCCCAGGATTCACTGATGTAGTATCCCTTTTTATTTTTATTTATCTATTTATTTATTTATTTTATAGCTAGGGTCTTTTTTTTTTTTAAAGATTTTATTTATTTTTTTGACAGAGAGAGACATAGCGAGAGCAGGAACACAAGCAGGGGGAGTGGGAGAGGGAGAAGCAGGCTTCCCGCAGAGCAGGGAGCCCGACGTGGGACTCGATCCCAGGACTCTGGGATCATGACCTGAGCCGAAGGCAGACGCTTAACGACTGAGCCACCCAGGCACCCTGTAGTATCCCTTTTTAATTTTAAAGATGAGGAAACTAGCCCAGAGATGCTAGGATGCCAGAGGCTTGGAGATTCAAGCACAGGAGGGCAATTAACCCCATGCCTGGGGCTAGACTGAAGGACTCTGTAACATCCCTGGCAGATCCTTTCCACTCCACCACTGTCCCATGAACCCTTTCAAAGTCACAATTCTCATTTTGTGTTTTAGTAAATTAATTACATAAATCATCATAAACACATATACATGTCTAAATCCCAAAATGATGGGTATTGCGGCTCCATAGCTGTATCTGTGGATGGGGGCTGCATATGAACATGCTTGCCTTGTTTTCTTCATCATATGTGTCACTTTGTCATCGTGTATTTAATGGCACCAGAGCTCTCCAGAAATACTGGGCTGCCATCTCAGCATTCTGCTGTCTCTTCTCTCTCTACATCTTCTCCCTAGAAGGTTTCCTCTCTATCTATGGCTACATTACAGCCCTGGTAGTGGTGGTGCCCAAACTTCCATCGCCATCTGAGCCTCTGTTCCAAGTTCCTGGCACATATTCAAATTGCCTACTGGATCATCTCTACCTGGAAATGGGCTTAGAAAGCCCGGGAAAATGCCAAGAAGTTGTTACTTGATGCAGTAGGTTACTTTTGTTGATATATCTCTTTCCAAGACATAATATGGGTTTGTGCTTAGCTGATGACTTCAGATGATGATCAAGTTCCCTTTCCCACCTCACCTCCTTACCTCTGCATACCCTGAAGGGCAAGGACAATGATTCTCGGGCTTCCCTATAATTAGCTCAAGAGAGAGACACTGGAATGCCTAACAGAACAAGAGTCTTCTTTCTGTGGGAGGAGAGAAAAGAATTAAAGAAAAGTTAAAACTTAGTATTAGAAATAATCAAAACAGAAGCATGTGCCAAATTCTCTAGACAAAAGTAAAATTTAATCCCTCTGAAAACTATGCTCACTCTCACTGATCTATTTATTAATTCAACTAATAGTTACTGAGCACCTACCATGTGCCAACCACGTACTAGGCCTTCAGAATACAGCAGGGAGCAGAGCAGACAAAGGCCCTGCCCTCAAAGAGTGTATAGTTCAGAGGCAGAAGATAGCAAATATACCAAACATATATAATTTGTCAGTTTGTGATAAGACAAGAGGAGTTTAGGCAAATTAATCTATATCAGGGATGGACCATGGCATCTAAGCCAGGTGAGGAAAAAAATGGGGTATGAAAGAAAGTGAAGTATAATGAGGTCAGTGGATTGGATATCCCACCCAATGCATTGGTGGAGTTGGGAAACTGAAGGGAACTCACTAAAAAAAAGGGGTGGGTGGATATCAAAAAGTGAGATATTGACATGGAGATGTGGAGGTGATCCAGTTATGTGTAATGATAATATCCCAGGTGTGCTATAGAAATGGGTAGCTGAGACAGGTAAAGAAAAAGATTATGGGAGAAAATGGGGGTCAAAGAACTGACAGAACAGAACACATCCTCATGGATACTAAGGTCAGCCAAAATTATAATGGAAGTAGGGCTGGAGGGAGAGAAACAGGGAGCCCAGGACTAAAACTGTGTCCTTCTACCAGAGAACTACATGGGAATAAGGGAGCAAGATGGAGCCTTAAACAGGTTTCTCGGTCTCTCTGGGTCTCAGTTGCCTCATCTGAAAATGAAATGGCACAAATAAACAATCTATAAGGTGACTTCCACCTAACAGCTCCAGTTTCAGACAAGCTGAGATGGTCGATTCAACCCCTTGGCCTCCCTCTGACAAGTAAAAAGGGCCAAATTAGCAAGTGTATCAACTCATGATCCACCTGTTTAACAGTATTTAGAATTACACTGTGAATTAGGCATTCCTTTATGAGATCTAGCCTTGAGCCCTTACTAAGTGTCTTAATTAATCATGAGGGAAAGAAAATTCAGTTTTGCCACCGATACCTGTCTCTCCATTCTGTTTATGTCACTCCCACCGCTTAAGAGCTGACAATGCTCCCTTCTGATCAAGTGTGACTTTCTCAGCCTGGCATTTAAGAATCACCACCAAAGGACCCATCCTAGTCATCCAGGCATTCGCAGCTCCCCAGGATGGGCTGACCAGCTCTAACAATGCCGCTTAAGCCCTTTATTCCCTGCACAACCCACACCCTCTCTCTCCCACACACATACTCAGCTCACTCCTGTAGACGACAGAGCGATGTCAGCCCAGCCCCTGCCACAGACAAGTTCCATATACAGTTAGTGCTCAGTATAGAAATGACCTTGCTCATCTGCACTTGTCTAAGAGAGCCCACGTTTAGATATTTATGACCTATAGAGACTAGTATGAGCCTTTCCCCATGAAGAACAGTAGTCTGTTGTTCGGTTTTGTTTTCAGTCTCTGTGGGATTACACTTAAATTGCATGGTTGTTGTTGAAAATTAATTTACTTAAACATATATTAAAGCTGGGTAATAACAAGATAATTGGGGGAAATAGGAATAGCCTATGAACCCGAACAGTGTAGTTATTGGTATAAAGTAAATTTTCCATTACCGTCAAAATTTCATGATTCCTCTGATCTGAGAGTTGAGACAGATTTTCTTATTATATACTGTCATCTCTCCTTCAGCTCTTCTTTGCATTTATTTAAACATACCAAGAGCAGTCAGTAATGTTCAATTGTTCTGAATGAAATTCCCATGTCCCTTGATTTATCTGTTAAATGGCATTCAGAAAAACATGAAACCATTGGTCAACATATACAATTCCCAAGGGTTTTACACTTAAAATAATTAAATGAAAACTAATTTCAAGGAACCATGCCCCCACCCTCACTCACCTCCTATTTCTCTTATGATCAATGTCTTTTATGACAGTTTTAATGTCTGCTGAAAATATGTATAATTTTTGTGATTTTTTGGAATTTATAAACCTGGAGGGATTTCTTAGAATAAATAAACAAATCCTAAGGGTGAGAAGAATTTATTTAAGGACTCAACATCCTGGGGAACAAAATCCATGCTCAACATCATTATGATTGGAATGTGGTCAAATGAACCAAATCCCAGAGGATTCCTGTGTTCCAGATGCAGCCAGAGTATTTTTAGTCCTGCTCTCCTTTAACTCAGTCTGCCTATATTTGGATGGGGAAACTCACCCTATTATCTAGAAGACTTTACAGTATGGAATTTTGGTTCAGTACTTTTTCAAAAGCATAAGCTATTCAAATAGATAGATGATAGATAGATAGATAGATAGATAGTATTTATCTTATTCTCTCATATATATGAACAAATCAGACAAAACATCATTGTCTGCTAGGATAGGGCACACAGTTCATTGCTGAGCAATGGAGATGCAGACTCCATGATGGTTCACTTGAAAATATGTTCAATAGAATCTTACCAAGACTGAGTCACTTCACGTAGCAATCAAAACAATGGCATACCTGCAAAAAGACATTTTGATGTGAAATCCCTCATCTAGAGCAAATTAAAAATCCACAGAGATTACTCTTGATCTGTGAAATGCAGATCCACTGTGAATTGTTTCAAATAAGCTCAACTATACCCGTATTTGTGAATGCTATGAGGTCATAATTATCCAGAAAAAAAAGTGAATATTTCTTCCAAATAAATCTGATTCACTTGTACATGTCACATTTAAAAATAAATTTAGGGGCACCTGGATGGCGCAGTCAGTTGGGCATCCAACTCCTGGTTTCAGCTCAGGTCATGATCTCAGGGTCGTGGGATCAAGCCCCATGTTGGGCTCTGTGTTCAGTGCGGAGTCTGCTTGAGTTTCTCTCTCCCTCTCCCTCTGCCCCACACTCTCTCTCTCAAATAAATCTTTAAAAAATAAAAAATAAAAATAAATAAATTTAAATGTTCATAGACTGGTCTATAATTAACAGACAAGTTATGTATTATGCTATTTACATTGCTAATATCCATAAGGCTATGGATATCAACTCAGTTATAGTTACAGTTATCCTCAGTAAGAGATATGTTAGAAATACTTTTCCCAAATACTTATATGTCTGTTAATTTTCACTCTGGTGTCATATAATCATATATAAGTGTTTCCTTCTAGTACTTTTAAAGTTTCAGTTTTCATACTGGAAATTTAAAGCTGTCCCCAAATTAATTTTGGTTAAAGGTGTGCACTAGGGGATCTAATATTATTTTTGCCAAATGGCTAGACAGTCATCCCGAATCCTTTAGTCCAACAATCTCTCTCACTTATTTGAAATTCCATTTTTGTAATATACTAAATTATCTTATTTACTTTGGCCCATTTCAGGACTACCTACTTATCTTTCTGGTCTCATTTCTCACCACTCCTACCACTCGCCTCCACCCTCATCTCTAAGCTCTGGCCATACTAATCTACTAACAATCCCAAATTGGACCATCCTCTCTTAGATTTTACATACCCTGTTCCCTCTCTCTGGAATTACTTCTCTTTTCCCATTTTCCTGGCAAACTTCTAATCTTCCTCAGCTCACCTCCACTGGGATACCTTCCATAGGCCATTCCCCATGCTCAGTCTGGACTAGATGCTACTCCCATGCACATGACACGCCCTTAGGACTTCTATCAACTGTTCCATAACTCTGTTTGTCTTTCCCACCAGCCCAAGATGTTCTTGACGGGAGGAAATATTATTTATTTTTGTAGCCTTAAGTGCCCAGCACAGTATTTGTTAGGTATATTAATTAGACCTAGCCTGTGCCTACTACTTACAAGACTCTTTGCTGTTGCTTGTAGCTATACTCTTTAGATGCTAAACAGGACTTTCTGCTAGCATCTCCAGCCAGGTCTTCCCAGGCACCAGTGAGTGGGTGGGCCTAGTTCAAAATCCTCTCTAGGCCTTCCTGTGTAGATATAATGATCCACCCATTCCCATCCATGCCCCAAGACATAAACAAAGCCTCTTTCAAGGTAATACATTCAGAAGACAATAGATCCTTAGGAACAATGATGGAAATGGGGTTTGGTTGTAGAATTTCACTAGTTTATGTTCCCTACCACTCAAATGCCCGGCTCTCACTGGAAACCTCAGTTGACAGGAATGTCATCATTGAGCAGAACATCCATCAAGCTTCCCTATGGGCAGTATTCTGTCACAATAACCACATCTGGCACTTTAATGCAGATTTCAAAGAATCTGCAAATGTTTGGATGATCTAATTCTCTGGGAAAATCAATAATACAAACCAGAAACGATTTATCTGGAACATGATCTCCTAATTCCCACTTTAAAATTTGACCTAGTTTTTCTGAGCACAGAAAAAAACAAATATCTTCCTGGATTTAGTGTTGTACACAAATAAAGCTTGCAGATCCACCCATTGTGATACAGAATTAAGTATTTAGAAAAAAAATACCATCACCATCACAGTTCATTCTGGGCCAGGCACAATAGATGTAATATCTCTAATCTGCACAACAACCCTAACTTACTAGGTATGATTATCTCCACTCTAAATGAGGAAACTGAGGCTCAGAGAGGTGAAGTAACTTGGTCAAGGTCCCCCATAGGTAAGAGAGCCAGATCCTAATCCTGATTTCTGCAATTTCTGAAATTCATTCATGGTTTTTTAACATTGCCATAGTGCATTCCAATATAAAATACAAAAGCAAAGAGAAAGTTCTCACACCAAGGAAAGTTTTGTTTTCCTCAAAAATATTGTTGCTTTGGAAACAAAGGCAATTTTCACAAGCCAAGTAGTCAAAGACTTTTCAAAGTCTTTCCACACCTTTAAGTTGGAGTCCCCCACTCCCACTCCTGAAGAAGGAGAAGGCTCTCCCCAAATTCCAGGTGTGTGGCTGGCATTTCAGTGTGGTTAATTACTACATTTGCACCATCAGCACAGAGGCACACATGCTGCTCTGCATAAACCAATGACTGGCTTGCAGATTATCCATGGGGAGTTCTCCAGTTATAATATTTTTCTCCAATCAAAATTCCACCATCTTTTCAGCTTAAAGCTTGTTTCCCCAATTATCAATTCTTGGATTAGATCACAAATGAGACATCTTCCAAGGGATAGCACAACAGCATTACTTTTCAAAACTGATGCTGTTGAGGGAAGGAATATTTATAGCTGTTGTCCCAGCTGTAGATGAAGGGACTTCTGCCTCCTCTCCCCTTGTTTAGGAAGATTAAATGGAATGCTCTGATCTCTCCTACCCCTGACTCACCTTCCACTGAATGACTGGGCTGTCTGATGGGTCACACAGTTAGTGTGTGCTACAATTACCGGTGGGTATCATTACTGAAACATGACTGTACTGACCACTGTTCCATTTCTGCTCCACATGGCAAGCACCCCTGGACAGACACCCCAGGCCTGCCATTCTTCTTGTTCAACCTATGATGGGGTGGGTGTGGCAGGCATGTAGTCCTGGAATGCCGATGGTTAGATACTTGACTTTTTTATCTTTTCTGCAGGTCTTTACTCACTGACTTACTCTGTCATGTGGCTGAGCATATGAATCTAATGACTTACATTTGGGCTGGGTGATAGAAACATACACTTCAACTTCACACCAGAGTCAGGTTCACCAATCCACCTTTTACCAAAGTTTACTTTGGCTATCAGGAGCTTGTCTACCTATGAAACAAGTGGTAATTGTCTCTCTATTATTCCTTATGTGTGTTCCCCATTGGTCAGAATCAGAAAAAGGAGAGGTGGGGCGCCTGGGTGGCTCAGTCGGTTGGGTGACTGCCTTCGGCTCAGGTCGTGATCCTGGAGTCCCGGGATCGAGTCCCGCATCGGGCTCCCTGCTCGGCGGGGAGTCTGCTTCTCCCTCTGACCCTCCCCCTCTCATGTGCTCTCTCTCATTCTCTCTCTCTCTGAAATAAATAAATAAAATCTTTAAAAAAAAGAAAAAGGAGAGGTGAATAGCAACCTGAACATCTAACAATTGAGAGTTCTCAGAAACCAGGTTCTGAAAATATCCTCCATCAACATTAGAATGGCCCCAAGTCAAGGGCACATAAGGAAACCCCTCCTGATTGCAAGATGAGATATTTTAAAAGAAATACGGCATATTAAAAGAACGATCATTTGTGCCCTGCTTTATAGTCTACAATATGCTTTTTATACACATATAAGAAGTCAGTGAAGGACGCCTGGGTGGCCCTGAGGGTTAAGCATCTGCTTTCAGTTCAAGTCATGATCCCAGGGCCCTGGGATCAAGCCCCTCGTCAGGCTCCGTGCTGGGCAGTGTTTGCTTCTCCCTCTCCCTCTGTCCCTCCCCCATACTCGTGCTCTCGCTCTCACTCTCTCTCAAATAAATAAAATCTTAAAAAAAAAAAAAAAGAAGTCAGTGATGCTTTGGTTTGCTGAGCCTGGAAAGCTACAGAGCCCCTTGCAAAGGTAAAGAACTAGGAGTTAGTCAGTCTGTGGCTGCCGGATATGCAGGCTACTTTGTATCTCAGAGATGAGTTTCAATATCAGGAGTATTCTGCAAAACTGCAAATGTCCTCCCAACCTAGTGTCTCCTAACCAATGTAAACTGTTGCTGGCCCAGTGCCTCCCCATGTATTTCCTTTCTTTATTTTAAGAGGGAAACAAAGTTGAACACATTGCTCCATCAGTCTTGGGAGTAAAAAAAGAGGGGAAAAAGCAATGTGCCTACTCCCCTAACTTCTCCTGAATCTAAAGTCAGCTATACAGGGTAAGGGAGAATGGCAGGGATTAGAAAGAAACTAAATTACTGAGGGAAAATGCAATCATGATTTTTGCAAACTGATTAAGTTTCTCACACAAGCTGTTCACAAAATAAGGCCTTAGATGTGTCAAAAATAATGAAGGCTTTTTAAATAATAAAAACTATTGTACTTTTGCTGCAATCAGTGTTCTAGTTTTTTAAACATTTGTGATATTAATTCTATCAAGCTCTGTTACATTGGTCACCACCCTAGTCTTCTAGTCCTAAATGTACCCTGATTTATCATTTTCTGTGATGGGTTAAATATGAGATAAAGTATAATATGAATCCATGCAAAGCAAGTACTTGTGTACCAACTCTGAGACATGACTGGTAATGGCTAACTGAAGCATTGTGTTTAGAAGGATTCTGAGGCCTATTAGGCTCAGAGGAAAAAGTGCCAGTAAAAAAATCCTTGGATGTGAACAAGGTCCATAGCACATATTTTCCACCATTGATAGAAATAAAGTCTTATCCATAAGTCCAAAAGGCCAATTCACAAGGACATAGGTAGGGAGGTCTAGTGTCATAATAATAATATATACGAAGCCGATTTGGAGTCTGAACTGACTACAAGCTTAACACGAGCCTACAACATGAAGGCACCATCTGGGGTGGCACGGATGGAGGCATCCCACGCAGAGTCAGGCAGGTGTGTTCTGCTCTGCACTGGCAGGATCATGACAGGAGTGATAGGTTCCATTCCAGAAGCCACACTTGGAAAGAAATGTTAGTCAGCAGTCGGCAGGCTGGAAAGTGGTCATTCAATAAAGGGCTTTGGATTCTGTGTTTTATGAAGAAAAACAAGGTTGTTCAACCTGGTAAAGAGAAAACTTAGAGGAATCCTGATACCCATCCTTCCCAGAAATCCAGCATGCTGCTGCCCCCAAAGTAGACCCCTTGAGGTCTTTAGCACCACTAATTTATCTAATTCGGCAACCCGCATGAGCTCTCTGCTGTATTTACCTGTCTGCCACTACTGTGGTATGCCTGCTGCACCCAGATGTCAAACTAGCAGGCTGGGATCAGTTAGCAATTGTAATTAAAGCTGAATGTAATTAATAACATAATAGTGAGATATTCTTGTTTAGTTTCCTGAAGTTGGAAGATGATGATATTCCTGACAAAAGATAATAAATATAAATAAACCTCCAAAATTCAGATGGGCATTTTGAGTCATACCCAAATAACTATTCACCAAGCCATTGTCACCAAGTGGAAATTCACTGACCCATACACATGTAGGATAATTATCTTAATTAATGATCTTCTGGCCCACTATCAATAGACTTAGATGCCCCTGCTGTCTTTAAATGCTTAAAATACAGATAGCTGATGATTGTACAATAATTTGAATGTACTTAATACCACTGAGCTGTAACCTTACAAATGGTTAAAATGATAAGTTTTATGTCATGTATATTTTACCACAATAAAGAAAAATGTTTTAAAAAAATAGCATGGTGTAGTGGTAAAAGTATAGGCTTTTGAGTCAGCTGGAAAGGAGCATAAATTCTGACTGGGTCACTTGCTGGTTCTGTGACCTCAAGCAAGTTGATAAACCTCTCTGAATCCCAGTCCTCTGCAAAATGGAGTGATAATGCCTACCCATCAAATGAGGTAAATAGTTGGAGGTAAGGAGTAGGAATGACACATAGAAGCCACCTGGGTGGCTCAGTGGGTTAAGGGTCCAGCTCTTGATTTCGGTTCAGGTCATGATCTCAGGGTTCTGGGATGGAGCCCTACGTCAGGCTCTGCACTCAGCAGGGAGTCTGCTTAAGGATTCTCTCTCTCCCTCTCCCTCTGCTCCTCCCCCTGCTCGCTCTCTCTCTCAAAATAAATAAATTTAAAAAGAAACAAAGAAAGGTAGGAAGGAAGGAACGAAGGCAGGCAGGCAGGCAGGCAGGCAGGCAGGCAAGCACCCAGGGGATGATATGGCAGCTGAGAATGGATTAGACTCAGCATAAGGACCAGTGGGTTGAAGTTTCAGGAAGACCCACTGGCATTCAGGATAAGGAAGATTTGCTAACTTAAGAGTTTCTGACAATGGAAGAGGCACCTCCACAGAAAGACCATAGCTCTGCAAAACCATAGCCCTGAAAACCACAGCTATGGAGAAATCATAACCCAAGAACCAGAGGTTCAAAAACAATGGTTCACTTCCCAAGACTGAGGCTTCTAATCCATTCCATAGGATGAAAGGGCCACCTGTTAGCAGCAGACAACCACTGTATAAAACTCAATTATCAGTGAAGGAAGATAGAATTATTCAATAAGTTGCACTGGAACAATAAATTAGTTGTATGATAAAAATTATATTACATCCTCACCTCACTCTATTTACTAAATTAATTTTAGATAGTTAATCCATTGTAAAAACTGAAAAGGACATAAATTTTTTTAATAAAGATTCTGATTTTGGTCCCAGATTGCAATATCCATTTAGCTAAGCCAGGGGCCAGGCAGTGGTGGGGGAGCTGGGGGAGGGGGGTAGTTTCTGGCTCCCTTGATTTCTGGGGAGGTAGGCAAGACCTAAAATAAATTTTATTTATTTATTTGTCAGAGAGAGTGAGCAAGAGAAAGAGCGCACAAGAAGGGGGAGCAGCAGGCAGAGGGAGAAGCAGGCTTCCCGCTGAGCAAGGAGCCCGACGTGGGGCTTGATCCCATCATGACCTGAGCTGAAGGCAGACGCTTAACCGACTGAGTCACCCAGGTGCCCCAGAAAATGACATAAATTTTTAGAAAGGAGTTTAAAAGTTTGGGATAAATTCACAAAACAATGGATAAACTAAAAGGAAAATATTTATAGATTTGTCTGCATTAAAAGATGAAAATGCCTAACTCATTTGATCCTCCTGGGAAGATCCAATTAGATTAATATGTATTAAAATGTTTTTACACACCACACAGTGGAATAATTTAAAAATATTTAGGGTCAGAGTGCCTGGGTGGCTCAGTCGGTTAAGCGTCTGCCTTCAGCTCAGGTCATGATCCCAGGGTCCTGGGATCAAGTCCCACATGGGATTCCCTGCTCAGCGGGAGCCTGCTTCTCCCTCTCCCTCTGCCTGCTGTTCTGCCTGATTGTACTCTCTCTCTTTCTCTCTGTCAAATAAATAAATAAAAGCTTAAAAAAATTTAGAATCACTGACTGGAGGATATACTCTATTCATTTGGTGATCCCAATTCAAATTCTATCTTTATCCCAATTTTCACTGGAGCATACTAGGTTCATGTTTTAATTTCTTTGATTTTCTATTATTTTTTCATATCAAAGAACAAAAATATTCTTCCTTGCTACTATTTTTTTTATTATTAACATATAATGTATTATTTGTTTCAGGGGTACAGGTCTGTGATTCATCAGTCTTACACAATTCACAGTGCTCACCATAGCACATACCCTCCTCAGTGTTCATCCCCCAGCCACCCCATCCCTCCCACCCCCCTCCACTCCAGCAACCCTCAGTTTGTTTCCTGAGATTAAGGGTCTCTTATGGTTTGTCTCCCTCTCTGGTTTCATCTTGTTTCATTTTTCCCACCTTTCCCCTATGATCTGCTGCCTTGTTTCTCAAATTCCACATATCAATGAGATCATATGATACTTGTCTTTTTCTGATTGACTTATTTCGCTTAGCATAATACCCTCTAGTTCCATCCACATCGTGCCAAATGGCAAGATTTCTTTTTTTGATGGCTGCAAAAGCCTTGCTACTATTGTTTTAATGTCCCTGGATATTCTCATCTGTTGATCTTTCCAAAGGAAATTGAGAATCCTTTGTTAGCATGGTCCTGAGGCTTCTGAGGCAGGGCCCAGGCAATGGGAGAACAAGGCACCTTCTACCCTCTCTCAGGCAAGCAGCACTGCCCTCCAATGTGAGGTGAAGCAAAAGCAGTCCATGAATGGGTTTTCTCAACCCAACTTCACTGTTTCTACAACTTCTGGAAATCTGTATTTTCAGAAGCTTCTTTCACGTCAAGCAGAATCTAGCTGAACCTGTTCTAGCTAAACCTATCTTAGACCTGTTAGAATGGGTTGGATGATTATGATAAGTGCTGGGCTTTCTGAGAAATATTACTACTTAATCATAATGCCTGTGACACTTGTAGCAGACAAGCTCAAAATTACTTAGAAATCTTAAGGGGAAAAAATTGTCAGAGAGGTAACTTTTAGGTGAATGGTTTCACATAAAAGCCTAACTGCCGGCGCCTGGGTGGCTCAGATGGTTGGGCGTCTGCCTTCGGCTCGGGTCATGATACCGGGGTCCTGGGATCGAGTCCCACATCGGGCTCTCTGCTCCTTGGGAGCCTGCTTCTCCCTCTGCCTCTCTCTCTCTCTCTCTCTCTCTCTCTCTGTCTCTCATGAATAAATAAATAAAATCTTTAAAAAAAAAAAAGCTTAACTGCCTTATTTGGGGGTAAAAAAAATATTTTTAATTGAATAGAATTCTTCCCCAATAACTGATAGAATATTGACCAAATAAAATAGTCTCTATAGCAGATTTAAATCATACCAAAAACTGTGAATTTGTGTTTTCAGTATTCATCCTTTTGTTTTTTAGGTATTTTCTTGAGAAGCTGGGTAAAGATGCATCAAGGGGTGTTAATCAGATGCCATTAAACCATTATAATGGAAAGTTAGAAGGAAGTGTAGTAGGGGCTCTACTAAGTAATCTACCATCATGTGGCCCAGAAATCCAGATATTTTCTAAGTTAAATTTGTGCTACTTTTAACCAGCATTGGGAAAAGTCTGGCTTAATAGTAAAGGAATGTGCTTAGAATCCAACAAACTTGGGTTCTAATCCTGGCTCCATTTTATACTATTTAAAGCTCTGGGCAAGTTTATTTTACAGCTCTGTGTCTCAGTTTCTTTGTAGATAATGCAGAGAAAATAAAACTGACATTATAGCATTCAAGATTAGGGGTAATGCATTTAAAGGGCCTTGTACAATAGTTGGCACAAGATGGATCCCTAATAAATATTAGTTATTAATGCCATCAATAATACTGAATAGTCTGTGTTTCTTTATTATTCTAGTCTAAGAGCTCACCTAGAAGAAAGTAAGAGGATATCAACTATGCCGAGTGGAGAGAAAAGATTATAAATGATTCTCCTAGTGTATAGCGTTTCTGCCAAGGAAATCAAGTTCTTGCCTCTGGCTTGAGTAGCATCCAAGGAGCCCACTGGCTGCAGTACAATAATGGGTGCATGTCCCTGCCTGGTACTGAACACACACTCGGAAGCCAGCCTACTAGATCCCACTCTGAGAACCAAGAGCAACTGCATAAATGTCCCTGGGGCCCCAGGGACCATGGGACTCCCTGGCCACCACTGACCCAGGCTCCCCATCATGATCCAGCAAGCCACATCTGAGTGTAAGAAACAAAACAGTGACATCAGTTTGTGCAACCAACAAAGGGAACAAGCCAATCAGCAGACACTCATTGAACAAGTATCCTTAATAATAATAGCTACCATTGATTTGCCAGACACCCCTCCTGGTACTTTACAGGCCCATTCTTATTTAAGTATCAAATAACCCTGTGAGATAGGTATTGATATCATCATTTTACAGAGGAGGAAACAAGCCTCAGAGAAATTCATTGTAACTTGCCCAATATCCCATAGCTGGTAAGAGTCAGAGATAGGATTCCAATCCAGATCTGCATGGCTACAAAACTCAATGTCATCCTACCATACCATGCTGACTCTCTAAGACCCCACAGAGTTCTTCATGGGCTTCAGAACCTGACTCACAGACTCTAATCTGGAAGGAACCTTAAAGATTACACCAGTTATTAAGCTGTTGCCTCTCAGCTCCAAGACCACCCTTCCACATTTGGCTTTGTGATGCTAGGGCGAGACCCTGCACACCCCATTTCCCCATTGCCAGCTGCTTCCTGTGAGGCTTTTCCAGTGGAGGTTGGGGGAACAGTGTGCTAGAGTAAGACCTAAAAAAGGGAGAGGTGGCCTGCTACTTCCTGCCTGCTTCCCATTAGGTCAGCAGGGCCCCAGCAGTGTTTCTTCTTTACCCTGACCTCAGCAGCTTGTTCCTATAGCACAGAGATTCTGTTTGCAATTTTCTCAGCACCAGCCACATTGTACGATCCTCCCCTCCCTTTCCCAGAGATACCAGCACCTACTGGTTCCGAGAAGCATGTATAACAGTCTTAGCTTCTTCCCTCTGTTCCCCCAGTCCTAAGTGTGATAGCTGCCTTCTGCAGTTACTACCTCTGTGTTCCCTGTCTGCCTTTCCAGTTCTCTACTACCTGGTTAAGAACTGTTTATAGTAATTTCTCTGTTAAAATAACTGGCATGGTTTCTATCTCCTGACTGGACCCTGACTGACATAAAGAATCATCTACTCTAATGCTTTTTGAATAAGGAAACTAGGCCCAAAGAATTGAGGTGACTTGCCTAAGTTTGCCCAGCTAGTTAGTACTAGAATTCATAATAATGTTGCTGCCATTTATACACTTAGAAAATACTACACCCCAATGAAGTACTTAGACCATCAGCCTTATAAAACAAATGTGAGGGCACCTGGGTGGCTCAGATGGTTAAGCATCTGCCTTCGGCTCAGGTCATGATCTCAGGGTCCTGGGATCAAGTCCCGCATCGGGCTCCCTGCTCCTCGGGAGCCTGCTTCTCCCTCTGCCTCTCTCTCTGTCTGTCATGAATAAATAAATAAAATCTTTAAAAAAATAAAACAAATGTGAAAACTGAAGTTCAGAAGTTTTGTGATTTCGCTCATGTCATTCACCTAATGAGCAACAGAGGCACAATTTGAACTGAATTAGCGTCAGTGCCCAATCAGGGCTCTTCACCACTATTCTGTGCTTGGCATCTTTTCTCCCCTTACTGAGAGATGCAGACATGTAAATGTCTCTGCATCTTCAAGGACTGGCGGAGCTTCTAGCTGTGACCACTCACTCTACTCCTAGAACTGCTCACTTGACGTCAGTAATCTTTTCTTAGCCCTCCTGGCACAGAATAAAAATCTAAATATCATTCCATCTCCTAACACTTCTTAACCAAGTCCCCAAACCAAAAGGGAAGGAAACAGCGTTTATATCATATCACTTGTCTCCCAAGCTATCCAGGAATCTTCAGGATGACTGAAGCCCCTCTCATAGCCAATCACAATGACTCCAAGTCCTGGCTGACTCACAGACAAAACCAGAGGAGGATTAGTTGGCAATAAGGAAGGAGGTAAGATCACAGTTATGAAACCTACAAATACCTTTCATAACCCTGCTGCAGACCGGGCTGCAAAATGAGGGAGCTCTGATATGCTATTTACCAGTTATCAAAAAAGTTGTACTTCGGAAATATCAGTAAGTCTCTCTCTATTATCTCCTGACAGGTGGAGCCCAATTAGGAGCTTCCAAGGAGCTGGGTTTGGAGTCTAGCCACTCCCTGGACTGGGAGTTCTGCTGATCACAGCTAGACTACAGTCAGTTAATCACAAAAGTAGATGGCATGGCTCCCGTGCCAGGGGTGCTGCCAGCTTGCCCAGCTTGCTGTCTACTAATGACTCAACCTAGATGACCAGCAACTCTTGTTAGGCTCAATACCCTTGTTTGTAGGAAGCATCCTCAGAATAATTCATCTTCATTCAAGCCCAAAATGGAGGTTAAGGCAGGAGGCCTCAGAGCATGCAGGAAGCCTTGCTACCATACCAGGGTTGAAACTACCCACAAATACAGGAGTAGAAAACATAATGAGGACAAGCCATGGGCCTTTCCATGTGTCCTGAGCTTTGGCAGTCAGTTCCATGAAGCCCTTGAAAGTTGTGCTGCTTTATACTCAATATCCATTTATGGAGCACTAACTAGAAGCCAGGTACTGACAGGATTGTTTTGTTTAATTCAACAAACATCTGCTGAGCACCTACAACGTACAAGGGCCTTACCAAAGAGGAAAGACTCATGCCTAAAGGCAGCCTTCTGGGCTGTGTGTTACCTCTACTCTGTTCAGTATCCTTGTTTTCACAGATTTCTCAATGCCTACAGCAGGAGCAGTCTGGTTTACTAGGAAGAGCAATAGACCAGGAGCCAGAAGGTTTAAGTCTAGGCTCTGATGCGTACCCCCTATAAAATTTAGGCAAATCACTTAACTACCCCTCAGTTTTCTCATGTGCCAAAAGAAATCTGACAGGTTAAGATGCAGTGAAATGAATCTATTATTGAAATTTGAGGGCAGAATGGAAAAAAATGTATTTTAGTCCTATTTAGTTTAACCATTATAGCAGACAAATGAAATTCCCTGATTAAAAAAGACATGAGGTCTACACAGCAAAGGAAACCATCAACAAAATGAAGAGGCAAACTACTGAATGGGAAAAAATATTTGCAAGTCATATATCTGATAAGAGATAAATATCCAAAACATATAAGGAACTCATACAACTGAATAGCAAAAGCACAAACAATCCACTTAAAATTGGGCAGAAGATCTGAATAGACATTTTTCCAAAGACGTACAGATGGCCAATAGGTAGATGAAAAGATGATCACTAATCATCAGGGAAATACAAATCAAAACCACAATGAGATACGACCTCATACCAGTCAGAACAGCTAGTATCAAAAGGCCAAGAAATAAGTGTTGGCAAGGATGTGGAGAAAAAGGAACCCTTGAGAACTGTTGGTGGAAACGTAAATTGGTGCAAATGTAAACTGGTGTGGCCGCTATGGAAACAGTATGGATGTTCCTCAAAAAATTAAAAAGAGAACTACCCTATGATCCAGCAATTCCACTTCTCAGTATTTATCCAAAGAAAATGAAAAACACTAACTCAAAAAAATATTGGCACCTCCGTGTTCATTGCAGTATTATTTACAATAGCCCAGATATAGAAACAATCTAAGTGTCCATTGGTGGATGAATGGATAAAGCAAATTTGGTATACACACATACACACACACACACACACACACGAATATTATTTGGCCATAAAAAAGAAGGAAATTTTACCATTTGCGACAATGTGAATGAACCTCAAGGACGTTATGCTAAGTGAAATAAATCAGACAGGGAAAGATATAGTATTGTATTGTATTGTACTATATATTGTATAGTATAGTATTCAAGTGTATAAAATATAGTATTGTATGATCTTACTTATATGTGGAATCTAAAAAAACAAAAAACAAAAAACAAAAAAACACAAGCTCATAGATACAGAGAACAGATTAGTGGTTGCCAGAGACAGTAAGTAGGGGATAGGAGAAAGGAGTGAAGGGGTCAAAAGACACAAACTTCCAATTATAAAATAAGTAAGTCACAGGGATGTAATATACAGCATGGTGACTATAGTTAATAATACTGTATTGCAGGGGCGCCTGGGTGGCTCAGTCGTTACGCGTCTGCCTTCGGCTCAGGTCATGGTCCCAGGGTCCTGGGATCGAGCCCCACATCGGGCTCCCTGCTCCGCGGGAAGCCTGCTTCTCCCTCTCCCGCTCCCCCTGCTTGTGTTCCCTCTCTCGCTGTGTCTCTCTGTCATATAAATAAATAAAAAAAAAAAGCTTTAAAAAAAAAAAAAAAAAAATAATACTGTATTGCATATTTGAAAGTTGCTAAGAGAGTAGGTTTTAAAAGGTAAGAAAAAAAAATTTTGTAACTAGCCAGGTGATGAATGCTAAACTTGCAGTGATCGTTTTGTAATATACAGAAATATCAAATCATTGTGTTGTACACCTGAAATTAATATGTTATATGTCAATTACATGATAGATAAAAAAGAAAAGTAAAACAAACACCAGAAATGAAAAAGAGGACATAACTCCAGAGAAAGTAGATATTAAAAATCATCAGAAATATATAACTTTATGCCAATATATTTTAAAATGACACTTCTATAAAAATATTACTTACCAAAACTGACTTAAGGGGAAAAAAATTTAAACCTAAATAAACCAATAACCATTAACAAAAAAATAGGAGAAAACTGAAAGAGAAAATCACCCCCAGGAAAATGTGGCCACACATAGATTTATTTTCAAGGCTGCTGTGGCTTATTATTATTATTATTTTTTTTTTTTTGGTGTCCACTTCATTGAGTGGCCAGCCCCAACATGCAGAATAGCCCTCACCCTCACCCCTCCAGAATCATGAATCTCAGCACTGGAAGGGCCCTCTGCCCATCTCATCCAGTCTCTTGCTCCCACAGGACTCCAGTCACCAACATCCTGGTTGAAGCCTTCCAGTCTTTGCTTGAATTAATACATGCAAGGGTGACCACTCATTGTTTATCAATGTGCCACTCTATTTCTGCTCAGCTCTATAAATAGAAAACATGGTACCCAAAACCTTTCCCTATATTTACCTCTCAGTGGTCCTAGTTCAGCCCCTCTGAGGCTACCTGACTTACCTAACCCCTGTTCTCCAGGGTGCTCTTTTTTTTTAAGATTTATTTATCTATTTAGAGAGAGAGGATGTGAGCATGAATGGGAGAAGGGGCAGAGGGAGAGAATCTTCAAGCAGACTCCCCACTGCACAGGGAGCCGGTCTCAGGGGTTGATCTCATGACACATGAGATCATGACCTGAGCTGAAACCAAGAGTCGGAGGCTTAACCAACTGAGGCACCCAGGCGCCCCTCTAGGGCACTCTTGGACACCCTCATTCTCCTCCTTCACAAGAACTCCTATAAACTGCTTTGAGGTTTAACAAAGCACTTTCCTTACATATCATTAGCAAAATGACATTCCAAAGGGGTGGGGGGAGGAGGGAACCAACACCTTCACATTGCTTGGGCCCTATTAATAGAAATGAGTTCTTTATCCTGTTTATTCAGAAGTTGACATTAGGCATAAAAAATAGGCATGACCTTTTCAGCCAGACTCTAGGCAGAAGACACTAAAAATACATCTATGTCCTCAGGCACATGGTCAGAGCCACTATGAATAACCCTCCATGCTCCCTGGAAATTCAGGCAGGCACCAAGAAGGGGCCTGCAGGGCAATGTGTATGTGGGAACACAGGGGGAGGCCTTTGTCCTCTAAGAGATGAGGCACGGCCCAGAGCAATGGAGACCTTGTCCTTTTCTGAACTATGAGATGGTCCAGAGGAGGAGAAGGAGTGGATTAGGAAAATGGGGGGATTTGGCCATATTATAATCAAATTTCCCTCAGTCTTTGAGAATTATGAGCAAGAACTTGGACTCAAATTAGCTTATGATTAAACAGTGTGATAGTACTATTGATTAAAATGAAATATCTGGCTATACTAAGTCCAAGTCACTGTGTGGTAGAAGGAGTTAATCCCATATAAGTATTATCACTTATTAATAACAACAGTAATTACATTTATTGAGCCAGTCACTGTTCTTTAGCTATATTATCTCATTTAATCTATACAACAACCCTATAAAGAGATACCATTACTATCCTCATTTTACAGTTGAGTAGACTAAAGCTAATAGCAAGTAAGTAATTTGACTAAGGTCACACAACTAGTAAATAATTTACTCTGGGTCCATGCGACTTGGATTCCAAGCTCTTAACCAAGAGACAAGAACAGGGGAGCCTGGGTAGTTAAGTTGATTAAGTGACCAACTCTTGATCTCAGCTCAGGTCTCTATCTAAAAGTCATGAGTTCAAGCCCAGGGTTGGGCTCCACACTGGGCATGGAGCCTACTTTAAAACAAAAAAAAAAAAAAAAGAGAGAGAGAGACAAAAACAGAGAAAGAATGAAGCCACCTTCCATAGCCAGTCAGTTATAGAGCCATTCACACCAGACCAGGGTCTCTAGATACCAATCGCTCCTACCTGTAGACTTCTCCTGGAGAAGCAAGCAGGGCAGGCCTCTGACTGATGTGGACTCTGCCACCTGCAATCTAGGCTTTACCTCAGCTGTCTGGTCACATCATCCCTGAATCCCCAGGCTCCCCTGCCCCTGCTGCCACCTGTGTCTGCTTACCTGTGCCTGCTTGACTGAGCACAGGCACTTGTTCCCCAAGCCTGTGCTGAGCCCCTGGACCCTTAAATCCAGCAGGTCTACCAGGGAAAACATGACCCATCTATTCTTGTCAGTCACCTCCTTCTGCCTGCTTGGAAGGTCTTCCACAGCTGACTGCTTCTCCTCACCTGCACTACACTTGCAGGGCTCTGGACGCAGTTCTACAGGTTGCACTCCCATGCCTATTTAAAATCTTCAGAGGCAATAAAGCACAGTGGTTACGGCCCACCACACTTCAGTTCAGTCTCAGGTCTGCCATATAGGAGATGGGTGACCTTACAAAAGAAAGTTTCTTTCTTTTTTTTTTTTTTTTAAGATTTTATTTATTTATTTGACAGAGAGAAAGAGAGCACAAGTAGGGGGAGCAGCAGAGAGAGAGGGAGAAGCAGACTCCCCGCTGAGCAGGGAGCCCGACATGGGACTTGATTCCATGACCCTGAGATCATGACCTGAGCCGAAGGCAGATACTTAACTGACTGAGCCACCCAGGTGCCCTGTTACACAAGTTTCTTAAACTTAGCCTCAATTTTCCTTCTTTTTTTTTCTTTTTTCTTTTTTTTTTTAATTGAAGTATAACTGACGTATTAGTGTCAGGTATACAATGTAATGGTTCAATATTTGCATTAGCCTCAATTTTCTTATCCATAAGAGTGGATTTTGAGGATTCAGTGAGGTAGGATACAAAGTGCCTTGAATGTACTTAGTGCTCAGTAAATGTAAGTTCCTGTCTCCAAATTTAAACTTTACTGCCTAACCCAATCCTAACTCAAATATTCCTTGGGTGCCTCCTACCCAGATGCTACCCAAGATGTAGCTCTGAGTCCCTGGTTTGTTTTCAAATCAGAGGGCTTCTCTGAAAACTGATAACTCATCAAATCACATTGAAGCGTAAGTATGACTTGCTTTCACAAAGCACTAGAAAGGGAAAGTATCTTCAAGAACAACCCCCTCCCTTCCCCCAGATCACACACCTGGTTAGTAATAGAGCCAGGACTAGAAGCTGGGTTCAAATAATTTCTGTCACTGCCTAAAATGAATTAAAAAGATACAGTTTCTTGGCATAGAGATTCCATTTATATGGTTATTTATAATAACTTTGATCCTAGGGATCCCAAAAATTGGGCCATCGAAAAATCCTTTTCTTTCACTTTTGTTGTATTACATTTTTCTGCACAATTAGATTTTGGATAGGTCTGAGGCTCAAATTAATTTGAATTCCCTGCTTTCATAAGAGCCAACAGTGGAATTTGGTGCCCCAAGAATGGGCTGGGTAGCAGACAGAGCTAGTTAGGAATTCTATTTTGTAGAACATCATCTCTAGGTAACTGGAAAGTTACCAAAGGCTACTTAGATTCACTGTCCCTCAGAGTTAACATTATTTGGCCATTCCTAATTATGATGATTCCCAAACATCATCAGTCACATGCTACCATCACAATTTTTTTAATATCTGGGGCCACTATTATCTACTTCATGTGTTTCTGTAAAAAAGCTTATTCATTTTCTTCAGCTATGTCTAAACAATATCTATGCAATCACAAGCTGATATTCTGGTTAATATTTTTCTAATATGCATTAAAATACGCAACTGTTGGTTGTTTTTTTTTTTAAATTTCCCATCAGTAATACATAAACCACTACTGGCACATACTGCCTCATGAGATGCACAAATACCTTCCTCAACAGAATAAACATTTGATTAACCAAAGTCCCCTTCATGATTAACCAATGTCCCCTTCACTAGATGGATGATGGCTATTAAGGAGGGCACTTGGGTTGAGCACTGGGGGTTATATGTAAGTGGTGAATCACTAAATTCTACTCCTGAAAACAATATTACACTATATGTTAACTAACTAGAATTTAAATAAAAATTAGGGGGAAAAAACACACCAAAACACCAACATCCCCTTCAATAACTCCAGTGAGGGGACTCACCACTTTCCAAATGTTACCTAAAGATTTAGTTCCCAGCTAAATAGACAGCTCTGGAAGGACATCAGGCAGTACCGAAGTGACCAGTGGTATATTTTGAAATTTTTACTTTTTTTTTTCAGAAAGAACCTCTTGAAAGAGAATAAGGCTTTCAGGTCAGAGGTGGTTAGAATTTTAACTCTACTACCTGTAAGTTCCTGAGCAAGTGACAACTTCTGAGCCTCAGTTTCTTCATTCTGCAAGGGGACAATGATACCCATGACACCCCTCTGCTAGGGTTGACCATGGGTTAAAATGCATACATGAAGCATCTAGCACAGCACCTGGCACAAAGTAATCACCTACTAAATATGAGTGCCCTTCCATTTCCACAAGAATATAGATTAAATAACCTGGAAACACTAATGACTTTCCTTGGTAAAAACTGACCCAGTTTATCTCCTAGAGGCACTCCAATCACCCTGTTTTTGCATACGAATTTGGGACAGTATTTTTCTTCCTATTTGGCTGGGAGCCTGTTTATCTTTCTAAACCATAACTAGGGGACATGATCATTCTGAATGTAAAGACAGAATTTCTGACTGAAATGGCAGAGCCCTCACTGTTGGTTTTCTAGGTACAACAGGTTTTCCATAATCCCAAGGGAAATCTAGTTTGCCTTTGGGGATGTGGGGGGTAGGCCCACTAGGGGTGGGGGGGAGGGGCTCTAACCTGGAGGCACCAACCCTGAATCTGTCTGCCTAAGTCCATAGAATTTCAGCAGAAAAGCATCAATCATCACTGTCAAAGAGCTGGGGCCTTTGAACTAAAGTTACACAGCCCAGAAAAGGTAGGAAAAGTAGAGCTGGAGCGCAGACAGTCCTAATGAGGTGGGTTGGTGGTCAAAACCTCACTTGCATTCATTTCACTCATTATTATTTGACATTAAGGAAATTTTCTGCTGAGCAGAGTAACCTTGACATGTGATTTCCTGTGCTCTCTGGGTATACGCAGAGCATTATAAGAAATAATGATTCCCAAAGAGCCCATCTAATCTGACAATTTTCATCAGCCTCCAAAAGGAAATTTTATCTTTTGTCCATTTCTCCTGGGTTAGTGTTTTTTTTTTTTTTTTAGTGTGTTCCTATAAAAAGAGAGAGAGAACAAGATCTATAACCTTCAACAATGTCCTTGCAAAAGTTAGACGTGTGACATAAATACGATCTTTCACTCATCGTAACCACAACTCAGCATTTCTCAGCAGGTGATTTAAATATTCACTGGCCCAACTCTCCTCTTCGTCTAAATCATGGTAATCTCCAGGCAAACCCTGTGAGTTTGGCCTAAGAACCACAGGCACTAGACTATCAGGACCAAATGGCATGAATCTAGGTAGCCAGTTCCTAATTACTCTAGTCTCAACCAATTTTGAGTCTACATTTGTGAACATGGGTTATGAGGGACATGGGAATAAAATTCTGATTCTGGCTGTTTACAAACTTTGTGCGATATGAGTGAAATCTACTATCCAACTTTTACCTGAAAACATCTTTTAAAACCACTTTTCAAAAAAAAGATACCGAAAAAACTAAAAAAGAAAAAAAGACTGAAATATGATTGAGATGTTTTATAGTAAAAATTAATCAAAACAGTAAAATTCAGGGATGCCTGGGTGGCTTGGTCAGCTGAGCACCTGACTCTTGATCTCAGCTCAGGTCTTGATCCAGTAGTGAGTTGAACCCCTGCGTTGGGCTCCATATTAAAAAAACAAAACAAAACAAAAAACAAACAGTAAAATTCAGCACAAAATCATACTTAATTATTCATCATTAGCAACAGCAAGACTACCAATAAGATGATGGTACTCATTAGCATAGCCAATCACAATGGGTTTAATAAAGATTTAAATTAAAAAGCCATATAAATTTCAGGGCACCTGCATGGCTTAGTCGGTTAAGCGTCTACCTTTGGCTCAGGTCATGATCCTGGGGTCCTGGAATCCAGCCCCAAGTAGGGCTCCCTGCTCAGTGGGGAGCCTGCTTCTCTCTCTCTCTCCCTCTGCCCCTCCCCCTGCTTGTGTGTGCGCACTCTCTCTCTCTAATAAATAAATAAATTTTTTTCTAAAACAGCCATATAAATAAGAACAAAGATTTGAGAGCTCAACACAATTTCTTAAATGTCACATGACTTTCTTTCAGATTTATCTTTAATATTGATAGACTGTACATTTCAGCTTCAAAATAAGGAAAAAGATTCTGTTTTCTAGCCCTTCAAAAGCTATTGTTATTCTTCCTCCCTACTCTGCCCCTACTTCTCTATAATCATTCTTTAGCAATCTTCTGAATTCCTTTCCATTAAAGGCTCCAAGGAACTATTTCTCTCTCACATCCCCCCCCCACACACTCTGCCTCCATGTCAACAAGTTTTATCTATCCATCCCAGGGAGGAAAACATTTGCATCAACAATCCAAAACAATAGAACATGCCAAACCATTGACTTTTAGTATTAGAATATACTATATAGGTTTTGGGGTAACTGAGCCTTCCTAATAATAGTTTCAAAAATAATGTTTAAATGCACTTTATCAATTTTTTCACACCACATGACAGGAGGAGGAGCCCACATATTAGAGCATGAGATGGTAAGAATTTGAGATTTTAAATTTGCTACAATGGATACACGTAAAGTTGATCTGACAGGGGACCAAAAAAAAAAGCATGAGTAGCCCCAGGGTCTTCCCCAAACCACTCCTCAGTTCCATATAAGGAGGAAGTTACCTTAACTTGCAGATCCATTCCTAGAACTTCATTGCACAAAACCAAGCTAATAGAGGAAGAAAGAAAATTAAAATGTCCAAAAGGCTATGTTGATCTACATAATGAAGAGCTGAGCAAAGGGAGAAGGAAGAGATAAGCGACTTTATGTAGGTTCAGCTGGGTAAAGACCCGGGGCAGTAGCTTGTACTGGGGGAGAAGAGAGACTTTGGAGCAGCTACAATGTTGGGAAGATACTTTGAGAAGGAAAAAATAGGATTTTTAAGAAGCCCTGCATTTTCAGGAAAGACAGCAAGAATGCTTTAGTTTATTTATAATTATTATTTGCTGGTCTGTTATTCATTGAATGAGATTCCATGCTGGACTGGACCCTGAGATGATTATCCCCTTATCTACATAATATCAAGTGTCAGCAAAGATTCAAATTACCAGATTAGTTGGCAACCATTGATATGGATGTGTGTGTATATGTGTGTATTGTTCTTTTAACAAAGCTTGCTCCTCTCTCCTATTAGATATACTCTGCCTTTTGTAAAATAAGAATAAAAAATACAGAGCTCTACATAGTGTGACAAGATATACTCACTAAAGTTTACTTCTTGAGTCGAGTCGTTGCTTTGGCCAGACCAGGACGTGTGGCCCGCAGTGCCCGCTCTTTGCGCCCCATCGCTCCCGCCCGCCCGCAGGATGGCCCACAAGCAGATCTACTACTCGGACAAGTACTTCAATGAGCACGACGAGTACTGGCATGTCATGTTACCCTGAGAACTTTCCAAACAACTCCCGAAAACCCATCTGATGTCTGAAGAGGAGTGGAGGAGACTTGGTGTCCAACAGAGTCTAGGCTGGGTTCCTTACATGATTCATGAGCCAGAACCACATATTCTTCTCTTTAGACGACCTCATCCAAAAGAGCAACAAAAATGAGGTCTATCTGGGGATCATCAATTAAATCTTTTTCAAATTTAATGTATATGTGTATATAAGGTAGTATTCAGTGAATACTTGAAAAATGTACAAATTGTTGATCCATACCTGTGCATGAGCTGTATTCTTCACAGCAACAGAGCTCAGTTAAATGCAACTGCAAATAGGTTACTATAAGGTGTTTAAGATAAAATTTCTTCTAGTCGGTTTTTCTCTTAATATAAGTGCCTGTTTGACTTTACCTGTTACTTTTGTTAAATAAAGTTCGTATGTTGCATTAAAAAAAAAAAAGTTTACTTCTTGAAGCAGATATAGGATTGAGACCTTTTATCTACAATGCCCTCAATGCAGAATGTACTGCATGCCCTGTTCCCTTCACTGAGGCTGAGAGGCAAAGAAGTCCCAGCTGCCAATTCTGCCATCTCCAGCTGCACAGTCCCAGATTACTTTAACTATTATTAATTACCGGCACATCAAACTCATTATCCCATACCAGTGCATCTTAATAGCATGGCTAAGAACCGTAGATATAAACCTATTTGCATTAGGCAACCAAAGAATCCATTTGAAAACCAGAAATTTCTATAGAGACTGACTCCATTGGCCAAAGAAACAATCCCCAAAAAGCAGGGCCAGACAGTGCTAATCAAGCTCAGTGCTGACCTTTCCAAACTCCAAGGCTAGTCTTGCACACCTCTCCAGCCTAAGGGGAATTTAAGGCCCAATACTGTCTTCTCTAAAGTATGGTAGAAAGAGCACTAGACTCACAGAGAACTGGATTCAATCCAAGCTCTGTCATCCTCTTAAGAGGCAACACAGGGTAGGAGGTTGTACAAAGAGATGAACTAGACAGACTGGGTTCAAACCCCAGCTGCCTCACTTACTCTTTTTGTGACCTTGGGCAAAGCACTTCACCCTTTTGTGCCTCATTTTCCTCACCTATAAAAAAAGGATAATAATATTTACTTATCAGGGTTTGCTGTGAGAATTAAGTAAGACATGTAGAAGCTCAATAAAGGTTAGTTGCTGCTGTGTGGCCTTGGGCAAGTCACTTAACATATCTGGATTTCGGTTTCCTCATTTGTAAAGTAATGGGGATGGATTACATAATTTCAAAGACTCTTGACAATACAGAACTCTAAGAAGATGTCAGATCCCAACAAGGAATAATAGACATAAGGAAAAAATAACTAAAGAAAATTTGGCATGAGATGTTGGTTGATTCTTTTCCTTTTTTTTTAAAGATTTTATTTATTTATTTATCAGAGAGAGAGAGAGCACATAAGCAGGGGGAGTAGGAGAGGGAGAAGTAGGCTCCCCGCTGAGCAGGGAACCCCATGTGGGACTCGATCCCAGGACCCTGGGATGACCTGAGCTGAAGGCAGACACTTAACCGACTGAGCCACCCAGGCATCCCGAGATGTTGGTTGATTCTTAACAGAATGGTCAAGGAAGAGGCAGTGAGAGACCAAGCTGATTGGAAGGGTAATCATCACCCAGGTGTTTAAAGGAAGTGGACATTTCCCATAGTCAGCTGGGCACGTGGAGCAGCTCTCACTCTCCTCACTGAGGCCATCATCCCCACAGACTGAACCAATGGAAAGAAAGCAAGCTAAACAAAAAACATTTTAAGACTGAAAGAAGTAAATTCTCTAAAAAACAATTTTTAAATGGAACAGAAAACAAACCAGTCTAAGGTGAGGTTCTAATGCTGGTTCCATCACTAGCTTGGTTTCTAATTTTACTTTGGCTAACCAGGAAACTCATAGTCAATTTACTGTTAATTTCTACTAACTCTATAAAAGTTATATATTGCCACCATAACTCCACTCTCCCTTTCACTTGGTCATTACACTTTATTTTCCATGATCACAGCATTGGTTGTATTTTAGATTTGCCTATTTCGTTGTACCTATTCTTAAAATCCACTTGAAATCCTTTATGAAACAAGGCAGGGTATTAAATAAGTAGAAATCATTTTGCAAGTCACTCAATTACTTTATACATCATCTTTCTATGTATAAAATAAGTATTTGGGACTCAATGTCCAATATTCCCTTTAGCTCTAATCCTGTTAATTCTAATCTTTTCATTTCTAAAGCTCAAAGTCCATATTAGGTTGCCTTTATAGAGCTTTGACTTACTGTATATAAGTAGCACTGGGTTCTCCAATGTGTTTTAAGTTTCCTTATGCTTTTATGCTAAGATTATTGTCAGTAGCAATAATGATTTTTAAAGACTCATTTTGTAGATTCCTTTCCATCCTACTAGGCTTTCCATTAGTATCCTAGAATTGGATTTATAATTCTAACTAACATTTGAACAGGGCTTAACATTTATATAGAATTTATCACCTTGATTGAAAGTTTGAAATTATCTCACTTTGATCTTCAGCAAACCTTTGTGATAAGTGAAGCAGGAATACATCTCCACTTTATAGATGAGGACAATACCAGATGAAATAAATAGTACCCCTTTTTACAGATGAGGAAACAAAAATACAAAGATACTAAGTGACTTGCTCAAATTACACAATGACTTGCACAGGGACTTGAACCCTAATCCTCTGACTCTGAACCCTTGACCGTCTTCAACCATCTAGCATTAAGTCTTTACCTTCGATGGCCTCAGAAGCCACCAAAGGGAAAAGCTGTGGGGATCAACTTGCAAATCCCAGGAGCTAGTAATGATGACAAACTTGCTTCCGGGAGGGCTGAGCCTGTGACAGTCGGCTTCAATCCCAGGCTTTCTGGGACTCCTGGGGAGCTGGAATTACTGAGGAAACATTTTGATGGTACCTGCTGAAGCCATAGCCAATTCTAGAATTTGCTACTCTGCTTGGGAAAAGAAAGTCTGAACCTTATTTGGATTCCTGGGGGGGGCTCCTTGGGTCTTGTTGCCTGAGGCAGGAAATAAAGCAAATTCCTAAGAGGGGTGAAGCAGGGGACTTGGGGCCCTGCATCAAGAAGTCATGAGTAGAAAGAGCTGCTCCCAAAGGTACTCAGAGGCTTGGTATCCTAGGTGAGGATGAATTTGTCTCATGAAAGCCCCCTATCCATCTAGCACTTCAAGAGTCTGTCCAGTACTGTCTCCTAGTCAGTCTTCCACGTTCACTGCTCCATCTCTGTGCCTCTCTGTGCAGACCCTTCAGACTGATACTGGATCCAGCTTGATTCTTGCCCCTGGCTTCCCCTGAAACCATCTGCAGATGTCCCTTGTCTGTTCCCAAAGCCAGTCCCAGCTCCAGAACCCAGCCAGGGCTGTAGAGCCACACCTCTGTTGGCCGGGCAAAGACTGAATGCTCCAGTGCAGAGCTCTCTAGAGCTTCTACACAGAGACTCAGCAAGGATCCTTGAGGAAGGGGACAAGTTTGGCCATGGAGCGATCAACGCTTTTAGTAATTCAGTAGTAAAACTGACCCTTGAATAACACAGGTTTGAACCACACAGGTCCACTGACATGCAGATTTTTTTTATACATACAGTATTATAAATGTATTTTCTCTTATAATTTTTTAATAACATTTTTTCTCTAGTTTAATTTATTGTAAGAATATAGTATATAATACATACAACATACAAAATACACGTTAATCAACTGTTTATGTTATCAGTAAGGCTTTCAATCAACAGTAGACTATTAGTATTTTTGGGGGCAAGTTAAAAATTACACCCAGGTTTTCAACTGTGTAGAGGGTTGGTACCCCTAACCACTACACTGTTCAAGGTCAACTATACCTAGAACTATGCTAGGTACTTGCGGTATAGCAGAGAACAAGGCCTACCTGGGCCCTATCCTCACAGAGCTCAGAGCTACCCTCTGACCTGCTGATATTCTGCTTCCTTACCCACTTCTGGCAGCAGTTTTAGCTTCCAGAGCAGCTTGCATCGTACCAATTCTGATATAGGCAAAAAAAAACAGGGTTATACACTCATGGACCCACACCACTGGAATAGCAATACCACACCATACCATACCACTGGAATAGCAATGAATGAGTATAACCAAGGTTCATTCTAACCCTTCTACCTGATTCCCATTCTAGTTCATGCATTGCTTCCCTGGGATATCCATGATCTATGGGTTTCTCCTGTATATATTCATCAATGACTTCAAGTTGCTTCTCTTATACAAAGGAAGAAAATATGATAGACAATAAATACCCTAGGGCTATTCAGTGTAGTACATGTTGAACCTGATCTTTCCACTGGAATAAGTGGAAGTAATTTAGCTCATTGGAGTATTTATGACAGCAAGAAAAAACGTAACTCATGAAATCGTATTTATTTTCCATTAATCTTAAAACATCTCTCACCAGATTAAAACACTCAAGACCAAGACTCATAGTCACCTTCAGGCCATATAATTGATTAGAAAGAGGTATTCTTGAATCATAATGTTGGTTCCCTGAGGGGTAAAACAAGGAGACAGACTACTCACTTATTTTTTTAATATTTTATTTATTTGAGAGGGAGAGAGTGTGTGCAAGTTGGGGGAACAGCAGAGGGAGAGGAACAAACAGACTCTGTGCTGAGCCTGGAACCTGACACGGGGCTCGACCTCACGACCCTGAGATCAAGACCTGAGCTGAAATCAAGAGTCAGGCGCTTAACCAGTTGAGCCACCCAGGCACCCCCAAACTACTTACTTATTAACAGATCGCAAGATAAGGCTTCTCTCATCTATGACCATGGATACTGGCTTCTCTGAATTCTGCAAAGCTTCTAATGTCTAACTTAAATTCCTCCAAATACCATTTAATCCTTACTCTCTCTTTCTTTTTTATAAAGATGTTCCCCCATATATTTTTTTTTAAGTAGACTCCATGCTCAGTGTGGAGCCCAATGTGGAGATTGAACTCATGACCCTGAAATCAAGACCTGAGCCAAGATCAAAAGTCGGACACTTAACCAACTGAGCCACCCAGGTGCCCCTAATCCATACTGTCTTATGCTACCCTCAGTGATACTAGATTTTGGAGATCAAATGGACATCATCTAGATAATACACCTTAATAACCAAGAGTTTGATTTAGCATTTTTAAATTCTAAAATTATTTTTAATTGGTTATTTCATGGTTTTTATATTTACTACAATCAAATGTATCTCACTTTGTAGAATAAGCACATCCCAGAAGGCTCATTTTTAAAGTGCATCTTTCCCCTGACATTCATATAAAACCAGTCCCAAGACAAAAGAAAATCACCTTTAATGATGCAGAGATCTTTTTTTTTTAAAGATTTTATTTATTTATTTGAGACAGAGAGAATGAGAGAGAGAGAGAGAGAGAGCACATGAGAGGGGGGAGGGTCAGAGGGAGAAGCAGACTCCCCGCCGAGCAGAGAGCCCGACGCGGGACTCGATCCAGGGACTCCAGGATCATGACCCGAGCCGAAGGCAGTCGCTTAACCAACTGAGCCACTCAGGCGCCCCAGAGATCTTTTTTCTAATCACACATTTAAAGGAGAATTTTTTATGAAACAATAATAATACACACGTGAAGACTAAAGTTTCTTTTGTTTGGCAGAATCACTTCTAGAGTTAAAGGGAAAACAGCAATTATAGCTTAAGAACAGAACATCCTAGACTAAAAATTCATTCATTCAGTTTTTATCAAATCTCCTTGCCATCATTTTACAAAAGAATAACAGGAAACTCTCCTTGGGTACTCAGACCTTGTTTCCTAGCAATTGATAGAGGCTGCAGGCTCTTAGGAATAAGCAATTGAGCTAAGACTGAGGAGAGTACAGACTGCGATTCCAAATACCATGGGAAGTGGATCAATAGGCAATTATTAAAAAGTAGGCCTCCCTCTTATGTGTACATAGTGTCATATAGCCAATGTAAAGTTAGGCTCTGGACATCATTTAATAATTCCTTTCATCAACCAGAATCCATATATATCCATAAAGGTCGAGAAGAGGAGGCAGAACAGGTTAAGAACAAAGTAACTGTCTAGTAAAAGGAGGCAAAAATGTAGAGTGTTGTGAGTCAGGTTGTAGAGTATACAGGAGTTCAGCACCTGATCCAAAGACACCAGTTACAATGTGTGTGTGTACACACGCAAACAACAATGTAACAACATCATGACTTTGCTAGTGGTTGGTACAGATTAAATCAGAAGAAAAGATAAGTAGAAAAAACAAAATACGTATCAAATATTCAGCATATTTGCAATTACATAAAAGTAAAGGAAATTCACCAAACTTTAACTATGGCTATTTCTGTGATTGTGGATGGTTTGTCTTTGCACTTTTCTGTATTTTCCTAATTTCTATAGTAAGCATGCATCTTTAACTTCCATATACAATGAGGAAATGTTTTGTTTAAAAAAAGAAAGAAAAAGTTTGAGATAAAGGAAAAGCAAGCAAAGGGAAATTCTCCTGGGAGGACTAATAAAAGGAAAACTTGATCAAGAAGCTAGAAATGGAGATAGAAGAGAAAACATTAAAATCTACCTGAGAGGCTGCACCTAAAGTGAGGTCGGGTTTGGCTTAAAGGCAGCTCTAGAATTGACACAAAACAGGGGCTGTTAAAGCAATGGACTAGTTAGTAAGGTTCTATAGCTATAATTTACCCACCTGTATAGCCCCAAATTGCCTCACACTGTAATAAAATATAGAGTTTGGAGCTAAATTACCAACTGAATGTGCAACTCAAGAACCACTTTGGAAGAGGACATTGAGAAGTAGAAGAGAAAGACAGCCATCTCAACAGGTGCCCTCTAGAGGGGACATCCCCCAATGCCAATGGGGAAAAGGCCATGGCAAATGCATCTCGGGAACAGATTGGTGGGCACCCCAAGTCAGTTACTGAAACATATGGCCCAGAGCAATAGCTCCCAACCCCCAGAGACACAGCAGGAACAATGCATTCCCAAAGGCAGACCTAGGTGAGGGGTAGAAAAGACTGCAGAGTACTCAGTGTGAAACTGTCATCCAAGCCTGCTTTTCCCAGTGACTGCAACACAATCCAGGATTTGACAACCTGAGAGTAAATCTCTAAGGGATGTACATGAAGTACATGATGAGAGGGAAGTAGTTCATGCCGGTTCTCAGCCTTTCTCTTCCCTCCATGCTTAGCAGAATTCTGTCTTGACCCTCTTCACCCCACCCCCTAGACAGGATTGGTTCTGCTTGGCTAAATAAGCTCTCTTGGACCTTGTAATGCAGAGGAAAAGAGCTGGTGAGGATGACAAGAGGCAGAGGGGCGGGAATTGGTACAGTGGATGCAGGGCTTTTGGAAGAAGGCTGAGGTGAGGGAGATGGGGGAACTGCTTCAATGTAAGAGAAATGGATGGATGAGAAAAGGAGATGTCAAAGATATATTACTATGGTCTCCTTATCTCCCCTTACAGAGTTGAAGAAAGTCAAGAGCTGAGACCTTTGGAATTTATTTTTAAATGCTGGATGGTATTATTCTATCCACAACAGTGTTCTGAGACCATCCCATGAGAGTGCAGGCTTAAAAAAGACTACACATTGATGAGGCACACCTCATTCCCACAGGAACCTTGGGGCTCAGGGGTGAAGCTAACTAGAATCCAATAAAACCACAGCAAACATTTACTTCCTAATGTTCTTGTGTGTGTTGGCTAAAATAAGGGTCTTTAGCCCTTAGTGTTTCCCCCTGGGGTTTTTTTTCTATCAGAATTGTCCCTGAAGCTTCTAACTCTGAAAGCTGCTCAAATTTCTCTGACAGTACAGAAGGTATAAAAGCACATCATGTTAGAGGTGACAGGGGAAAAAAATGATAGTATCTTCCTTAAGTTTGAGTTGCACAGAAATGTCTACTCTGGGTATGTTTTAAAGGATGAATGACCAAATCTGAAATATTCTTTGTATCTAGAGCATGATGTTTGACAATTTCATACCTTGGTTCTCTCTAATGAAAGCAAGGCTCCCTTTAATGAAATTAATTGTATTTGGCATAAGAAGAAATAATGAACCATTCTGTGCACACCACAATGGTACTACTAATCTTAATATGCACAGTCATAGGCATATATGTAAGATGCATAACAGGACCTGCTGGGGATCATGAGAACTTAATAGTAAACCCTGAGCCTTGGTAAACACTTAACACATGGTGACAAATGACCTCCATGATATGGTGCGGAAATATTCACTGCCATGGCACAATCTAGGACAAAGATAGTAAGAATGTGGTGTGTGTGCTACCACCCCATATCCAGTGACCATGGCAGACATCATTAATCAATCAATAGAATCTGTCCTGCTGAACTAGGCATGGTCCCAGAAACCTTTTCATTGCAGTTCTCCAGGCAGTCACTCCCAATGGATCAGAGCTGGCACGTGAGATGAAATCTATTTGCCATTCCTAGTCTATGGGATGGTTAGGGCCAAAATGTCTATGTGGGCATGAGCGTGCAAAGATCCCACCCCAGGGGCACACAAGGGTATTGGAATTGGTGACAGCAGAAATGGCCTTCTGCAAAGGGCAACAGGTAACAGAAAAGGCCCCCTGCCTAATCCCCAAACCTCTCCTATTTCACCTCTTGGTTTTTAGGTAATGAAGGTATTTTCAGGAAAGAGTAAGTTTTTGAGCTATTGTCTTTTATAAACACCTTGGCTCGAATTAATTTTTCACATCAACAAATCAGAAACCCAGAAAGACTCTGAAGGATGAGGGTTCAAGCTGGATCAGGTTTGAAGAGGCATATGATTAGGGATTAAAGAAGGTGCAAAGGGCTAGGTACAAAACACTACTTACTAGCCACAGCTCTCGGGAGGGTCAGCCCTATAGCCAGTAAACTGAGCATCAGATCCTCAAATAAGGAACAAAATCCCATAGTAAATAACTAAGGGAAAACATTTGATTAGGGCTTTATCTTTAATAAATGAAATTAAAATTTAAGAAAATAAGTTTATCTCTACTTTTTAAATTAGATTCTAATGGGCACAACTATGTACTAAGTTTTAAGAACTCAAATACTTGAGTTTGAACAACTAAAATATTTGTTAGGAGACATAACTTTTTTAACAAAAAGAGTATAATAGCATTATGTAATATGCTTCACTTCATGGTTAATTTGTGTTGTAAGATCATACAGAGGGTAACTTCTCAAAATACTCAAGGACATATTAATTTACCATTATCAATACCTATCTTTGCTATTCAAATCATTTGCTTTGAGGATCTATGATGTCATAACCCTTATTGGTTTTCTCTTCAGTTGTTAACTTACCTGACTATCCCAAACCTCATTTATATGTGATCTGAGCAACATCATTTTCTTCAACCTCGTGAAATCCTTAAATGTTTGTAAGAGTGACAATTTCACTTCACAATCTATTTACATTGAGTTTGCATTTTCACTGTCAAAGTTTACAATATTCATCAGTAAAGATGAATGGAAAAATATGTTGTGAGGTGAGATGAGTCAGGCAGGTATTAAGCAGGATACTTGCGAGGAGACAAATATAACAATATTGAATATTTTCATGTGATAATAAATTGTTGCTGCTCCATGAAATCATGTAATTGTTATGACTGAAATCCTAAACACTCAGCTATTCTGGATGCCTGTAATTATGCCACCTTCCTCCCTGGGCCACAGATGATTGGATCAGAGATAGACAGTGACCCAACTAAACCAATCATCTCTTTCCTGGGATTGAGACTCAGTTACATGTATAGAATAGTGACCTCTCAACTTTTTTGATTATACATCCCTAACAGTAAAAAAATTTAACTACACTTCCCATAGATATCTTTTTATTTATAAATTGTATTGATAATTATATTTATTTGTAAATTACATGAATATAACTTTTAAATCTTTCATTTTATATATGAATGTAAATATTAAAATATTTTAAATTTATGACAATTTTTAAAACTTTTTATTCATTAAAAATATTAATAAAATATTTAAATTTTTTGAATGATATTCATTTATTATTCATTGTTTTAAGAGACTTTTCAACTCTATGACCTAAAAATTCATGTTGGATGCTATGTTCACATATAAAAGTTGGTTTTAATGGCTGCATAGCTGAAAACCTAACTCATACAGACAATAGGTCCAGGTGGAAAAAAAGATATTTTCAACATTATGATTTTTTAATCCCAACCACCAATTATGGAAAGGTCTTTGTTGAAATTGGGCTCATAAATTCCCAGCATTTCTGAGGTCAATCAGTTCTTATAAACTAATCATACCCACTGACTTTCTCTTCTGGAAACTTTCATACCAGTTAGAAAACTCTGGTTTTTGAAGTAGAGAACTACCAAGGTTTTGTGGTTGAGATACATTGTTTTCAACCACAAAATCATATAATGACAGAAACATTTCTAAACATCCATTCTCAAGATGTTTCTCCATAGCAAGAGTTCTTTTGAAAAGCAGTTACGTTCTCTCGTTGATAAAAGTATCACCCTTACCTTGAAGAAGCAGAATAAACTTTTTTGAAGTAGCTATTACTGTCACAGAAAAGGTCAGTGAATTTGGAATAGTTATTGAAAAATAAAAATGTATAATACATCTTTAAAAAGAACCATTCTTTTGTCACAAGATGACCAGAAAACATCTTGTGATACAAAAGATTTTCACAGCTATATCCTTTCTTTTTACAAAGTTTGGGATGATTCTACTATTAAAGCCCTTGTTTTTCTCAAGTTAACCACTTAAATGACCTCCTGTGGCACTCTGTACCCTTCTGGCTTCAACTCTTTCCTACACGAAATTGAATATGAATAACAGTGAATGAATTTCACATGTGGTGCTAACACTCTAGTCTCACCCAGAATTATTTTTTATTCTAATCAAAGAAACTGTTCTGTTAGTGGTTACACATAGGTATAAAACATTATTTAATTAAAGAACTCATTTCCCATGTGACTATGGCTGACAGTTGTAAGTCCTGTGCAGTGTGTTCAAACACAGATACCTCATACCTTGGATGTCCAGTTTCGCTGGGTTATTTTGCCAGCAGTAGACAGTGTGTGTGAATATTTGTCCATCATCAGGAATCCAAAGGCCACATATCCGACCTTTCCCCTTCACCAAAAGAAAGAAGCTGTTTTATTAACAATAGATACAGACAAGAAAGCATCAATTATAATGACAAGAAAGTGCCCAGAAAAAAGCAAGTGAGAAAAAGGATGATCATTGATGGGGTTATTTAAACCCTTTCTCCTGATCAGAGCTACTTTGCAGCAAATGCAGAGCGTAATCACTCTAAAGAGCCCTGAAAATGGGTTATTTTAGCTCCCTATTCAGGATCTAATGCACCTGAATGAAATGTACCTTAAAAAAAAAAAAAAATCCCTTTTCCGTGTCTTTTGTTCTCAAGGAATATCACAGTAATGAGCTGGATACCCAAAGTACAGTTATTATTTCTAAATGCTCAAATGGCTCGGCCTACATATGCTCTCAAAATATTTGAGTCACTGGAGAAAATTAAAAAAACATACTAGTGGATTAGAAGGGATTTCCAAAGAAATCATATTTTCACCTCAAATCAAAACCTCTTAGCCTGCCATGACCACAAGCTTTTGTTCTTATTCTCACCATATGTGCAATATTTTGGATGTTTCTCACTGATACAAAGATCTGTAACTTAATTCCAAACAACTGAATACAAATGACATTTACCAAATTAAAAGTAAGCACAATCTCCATGGCACTCTTCATACAAATACCTTTCAGTCTTAAAATTTAACAAGCTCCTCTGATTGCAAATGGAATTTTAAACGAGAACCTAGCATGACATCTCTAGTGGGTGGGTCTTTCCTTGCCGTCACTGAGTGAGTGGAGTCTTTGGTAAAGGTTATCAATCCTATATATATTTATTAGCAGTATTGCTTTCTGTTCCTTAGGATCTTTACTTCTCAAGCCTATTTGGAGGTGAGAGTATTCAAGTCAGCAGACACGTGTTGAGCTCCTGCTCTGTACAAAGACTCGGTCTCAGTTCTGTGAGGGCTTCAAAGAAGAGGTCCCTACCTTCAAGAGCTTCCTCAGGGAAGACGAGGTAAGTTCATTGTTTAAAAAAATGCTGGGAAGGGGCTCCTGGGTAGCTCAGTTGGTTAAGTGACTGCCTTTGGCTCAGGTCATGATCCTGGAGTCCCGGGATAGAGTACTGCATCGGGCTCCCTGCTCAGCAGGGAGTCTGCTTCTCCCTCTGACCCTCCCCCCTCTTATGCTCTCTCTCTCTCTCTCTCTCTCAAATAAATAAATAAATAATCTTAAAAAAAATGCTGGGAAACTCAATGATATAAGAGTTACTAAGTATTCAAAGAGCTCAGTTCCAAAACTCTAAATTATTAAATTGTAACATTTAATTAGCTGAATAATCCAGGCTAATAGCTAAATCCTCACTTCTCCTTAGATCAAAACTAGTTTTTATAGGTTTCCAGTACAGAAGTAAAACGTATAAAGCGGCAGAAAAGACAAAAGGTATAAGTATACATAAGTGTAACTGGGCTTTTAACCCCTGAATAAATATTATCTAACTCTGCTTGGCATTGTGAAAAGGCACAAAGTGGAGGAGGAGAGGGCTTCAAAGGGGCTGGATTTTTTAATGACAGGACCTCAAAGATAGCACTGAGTTTGAGTCATCAGGATCCACTGTCTGGTTATGGATCAGTCAGATCCAGATACTGGACCTAAGATGAGTGACCTCTCAGTGACAAGTTCACACTAAATGGACTGGACCAATTCCTAAACCCCAAAAGCCAACCCCTCAATCTTCATTCAAAACATGACTTATTCTAAAACAAATTTAAGGTTACTTAGAAATATGTAAACATGTTACAAGAGAAAATAAGTCCAAAATAAAAAGATAAAGCAAAGAGCAAATAAAAGTAGGGAAGCGGGGCGCCTGGGTGGCTCAGTTGTTAAGCGTCTGCCTTCGGCTCAGGTCATGATCTCAGGGTCCTGGGATTGAGCCCCACATCAGGCTCCCTGCTCTGCGGGAAGCCTGCTTCTCCCTCTCCCACTCCCCTTGCTTGTGTTCCCTCTCTCACTGTGTCTCTCTCTGTCGAATAAATAAATATAATCTTTAAAAAAAAAAAAGTAGGAAAGCAAAATGGCATTGGGAGTGAAGTCAGCCCACAAAGTAGAGCAGTATATTCTTCTTTGAGTAGCCTCCTCATTGCTGGAATAAAGAGGCAAACACAGTGAGTTACATGATGCACTGCCACCATCCTGGGTATAAAGAACACGAAGAAGTCAAACAACAATCAGAAGATTATCCAGAACAAAGGAAATATGATGGGTAGGAAGAAACATTCCCCCTAACTCTAGGAAAACTTGAGATCTTGTTCCCCAAGCAACACCCACAGCCCAGTGACACAGTTACTGAGTCCACATACTCAGGGTCTCCTCCCCAGTTAGTGCAACAGAGCTGCTTCTCTCTCTGTGTCTGCTTTCCTGAGCTCACACTCTCCTTCACTGGTATATGAAGTGTCACTGAGGATATGAGGTAAAATTCCATCAACTCCTCATGTTAGTCTTAGACACACTGCGATCCCATCTTTATCTTGAATTTCACCAGACTAACCCTGCAAACTTATCAAGCAAAATACACTAACAACGAACTGGATAGATGATTCCCCCAAAAGGCAGTGGCAATACTCCCAAGCCCATGGAGATCTTGACATAAGTTAAAATGAGAAGAGTGGCCTCTATACAAATTCTCTATAGCAGATCTTATCAACAACAGTAGGACATTCTCAAAGCTTCGGCAGAAAAATGAGCCTGCCCTTTCACATAATAATTCAGACAATGGGAATGTGTTCTAAGGGAGACACGCAAAACAGGGAGGAAAAAAAAAAGTATGTTCAAACATATCCATTGTCAAAGACATCCATGTTGTTTATAATTATTTTTTAAAAATTTGAAACAACCTAAATGTCCAAGAATTGGGAAACTGATAAGCAAACTATTGTGTCAGCTCAATGCTATATTACATGTCACTAAAATGATGTTTAGGAAAATTCTGTTGTACCATTGACAAAGGCTCATGATACAATATTAAGATTCTTTAAAGGAGTATAGAAACTTGTGTATACATTAGAATTACAACTTTTGGAGAAAAATTCCTATGCAGTGAATAAAAAGTTGAAAGGAAATCAATCAAATACAAGCAATTGCCTTAGAATGGTGAGGCCATAGGTGATTTTTTTCTGTTACATCTTTTCCAAATTTTCTTTTATTGTGATTATATTAGTCTTATTATGAAATATATGTAAACAAACTTAAACATCCAAACTACCTTAAAACTTATGAAACATATTAAACAGGTCTTTATATTGTTAGCAATAATAGACAATTAGATAGACAGTAATAGAGATCAGGAGAAGCCTCTGTTTATGGAAGAATCTCTACCTGAGAATCACTTGAAACAAAGAAGAGGGGTAAGGAGACCAACAGCAGGGCAAGAAGTCTTGCAACAGTGGGTGGGGGCAAAAACAGATATATATTGAGTGTTCTAGTATTACAACCTTATTTTTCCCTGAAAGTTAGTAAGACTGAGGTACAGTTATAGACTCTGTTATTTAAAGTCACTGCTTTTAGACTAGACAATAGTAGATACTGATCATTTCCAAATCTCTCTCCAAAGTCATTTCTCAACATAATCTCCACTAAACACTCCATGGTATCAAAGTGGGCCAGAAGTCCCTCCTACCCACCCCCACCTCCCACCAAAGACTTATTTTGAGGGAGATAAGAGATCTTCATATATAAAATAAAAGATAATAAATCTATGATCCTGTTTGACCAAACCTGATTCAACTCGTGACCTTTAAATGTCATACCTGTCACTAAAGAGAAAAAAAAAAAAAAGTTCTATCTGTTGCATTTCTGCCTGCCCCCCAAAGGCATCTATTTTACATATAGTCTTGAGACTTGACACTATTCACAGAAATTTAAATAGCTCTTCCATTCATTTTCTAGGGCTGTCATAACAAATACCACAGACTGGTGGCTTAAGCAACAGAAATTTATTTCTTCACAGTTCTAGAAGTTCAAGATCAATATGTCAGCCAGGTTAGTTTTATTTTGAAGCCTCCTTCCTTTGCTTGCAGATGGCCATCTTTTTCTGGTGTTTTCACATGATCTTCTTTCATGCATGTCCTAATCTCTTCTTATAAGAACACCAGTCATGGGCACCTGGGTGGCTCAGATGGTTAAGCGTCTGCCTTCGGCTCAGGTCATGATCCCAGAGTCCTGGGATGGAGTCCCACATCGGGCTCCCTGCTCAGTGGGGAGCCTGCTTCTCCCTCTGCCTCTCTCTCTCTCTCTCTCTCTCTGTCTCTTATGAATAAATAAAATCTTTAAAAAAAAAAAAGAATACCAGTCATATCTGGATTAGGGCCCACCCATATGACTTCATTTTCCCCTAAGTACATCTTTTTTATTTTTTAAGATTTTATTTATTTATTTGACAGAGAGAGACAGCGAGAGAGGGAACACAAGCAGAGGGAGTGGGAGAAGGAGAAGCAGGCCTCCCGCTGAGCAGGGAGCCCGATGGGGGTCTCGATCCCAGGACCCTGGGATCATGACCCAAGCCGAAGGCAGACGCTTAACGACTGAGCCACCCAGGTGCCCCCCACTAAGTACGTCTTTAAAAGGCCCTATATCCAGGGCGCCTAGGTGGCTCAGTTGGTTAAGCGACTGCCTTCGGCTCAGGTCATGATCCTGGAGTCCCTGGATCGAGTCCCGCATCTGGCTCCCTGCTCAGCGGGGGGTCTGCTTCTCCCTCTGACCCTCCTCCCTCTCATGCTCTCTCTCTCTCAAACAAATGAATAAATAAATCTTTAAAAAAAAAAAAAGGCCCTATATCCAAATACACTCACATTCTGAGGTACTAGGAGGTTAGGATTTCAACATGAATTTTGGGGTTCATAGTTCAGGCTATAAGTCCTGTACACTGCCTTCTAGAAACATTTCATCTAAACATAAACTAACATAAATGAACAAAAACCAAATTAAGTAAGCACTGAGTTGTGCTGTTTGTGGTGGATTAGCATTAGTATTATGCATTTTACCTTACACTATCTGAATCATGTAATGAACCATGTCATAAAGGAATTTCTAGAGTCATGTTTTTCTGTTTCTGAATCCAACCTCATGACATGGTGCCATGAGCTCTCAGATCCTTCTTGCTGGGCCCTGAACTGATCTTGTTACTGATCTTTGATTCTCCCAGAGTGGATCTTACAAACTGATAAAGAAGACATGATTTAATCACTCCGTAAACACTTCTTTTTTTTTTTTTTAAGATTTTATTTATTTATTTGACAGAGAGAGAGATAGCGAGAGCAGGAACAGAAGCAGGGGGAGTGGGAGAGGGAGAAGCAGGCTTCCCGTGGAGCAGGGAGCCCGATGTGGGACTCGATCCCAGGACCCTGGGACCATGACCTGAGCCGAAGGCAGACGCTTAACGACTGAGCCACCCAGGCGCCCAACACTTCTAGATACCTATTGTGTGCACAGGCCCCTTCTCTGCTAGGGGCTATCGGAAACAAAGATGAGACTACCCAGTGGATTTGGTCCCACCATCAAATAGCCTTTAGGCTGCTCAGAAATAATAGCAGAAGTAAAAAGGCTACCTTCACTACATACACACTTAGGTGTCTACTGGATTCATAGTTATCATAGATGAGACAAAATGATAAGGAAAATAGCCCAAATTTTCAACAAGTAGGAGGACTTGACAGCCTGGCCACAAGCATGTCTCCAGAAGAAATTCCCATTAGCTTTTATGCTTTTCCCCTTAAGAGAACAAGTTGCAACACCTTCTCCCAAGTCTCACAGCCTTACCTTTTTAAATACTAATCCTTTCTTTTGACTGCAAAAGCTTTTCACTAATAGATAGCTATCACATCTGAAGCAAATAATTAAAATATGGACTTAAAAGATATTTTTGCCTGCAAACCACTCATTTTCAAAAGCATCATCAAAAAGACGTTTGAGGGCGCCTGGGTGGCTCAGTTGGTTAAGCGACTGCCTTCGGCTCAGGTCATGATCCTGGAGTCCCAGGATCGAGTCCCACATCGGGCTCCCTGCTCATCAGGGAGTCTGCTTCTCCCTCTGACCCTCCCCCCTCTCATGCTCTCTCTCTATCTCATTCTCTCTCTCAAATAAATAAATAAAATCTTTAAAAAAAAAAAGATGTTTGAATTTGTCACTGCTAGGAGGATCGACCTTAATAATCTCAGAGCAAGTTTTCTTCCCCTCCTGCCAATCCAACATGTCTCCCTCCCCATCCTCAAAAAAATAATTTTCAGAAATAAATTTATGTGTAAATCAAAGTATGCCTATAGCTTGTCATCTCAATTAATAAAGTGACAAACGTTTGTTAAATGCTTCCTCTGTGCCTAGCCAGGTTCTAAGCGCTTGGAGACACAAAAGAACCACAAGGAATCTCTCTGGATCCATTTAAAACGTATTGTCACATTAAAAATGCCTCAAAGGTTCCAAAGAAAAAAAGAGACAGAACCTCTTCAGGAACTTTTTTTCCTTTGTAGCTCATGTTAAATACTAAAGAAGAGTTTTTGAAACTTAGATTCTTTAAGGGGAAAATAAAAGGTTGGCCTGCGGTTTGAAAGAGAGGTTGTAACAGCCACTATAAGGCATTCTTTAGGGAAAATAGTGCTCTCAGTGTTTATGAGTTATTCATCAGAGAGTCAGGGTCTGGCTGACACTGTGGGTGCTAAGGCAAAACTTTTATCCTGGCTGGAAGGTAAGAGCTATAAAGCCAGGTAAGGGCTGCCATGTGTTTCTGGAGGGCAATTCTAAATCACAAAAACATAGAGAAAGAGAGAACAGGAGACATCAGAGACAGAGAAGGCTTTGCTGTTTTGTCCACAAAAGGAAATGACATCTATCAGATGCAGACCTGCTCATGGTCTCTTAGTGGAGGTAGGAGGCAAGGAGGAGACCACATTTTGAGAAGACAATCACAGAATAAGAACAGCTACCATAATTTTTAAACTCAAAGGCTAGAATGGTAGAGCCTCAAGTCTGTCTCAAATAAAATATTCAGTTAGATTAAGACCCAACTTTATTAAGCAGATGAGGCTGAAAGATACATGATTAATTGAAATAGATTATAGGCATCCCTGACTTTGCACTGTTCCAACATGTACAAATTTCAGTTGTCATGCTTTAGTTAAATTAACACCAGTCATTCAACAAAACAGTTACCACCATTCAAATTTCAGTTACCACCATATATTAATTGTGAGTCATCACATAAAGTGCAAACTTTGCTGCTAACCGTTGGCCCACAAATCACTCCACAGCAGATGGGCAGCATGATCAGTGACCAGTGACATCACTTCTTTCAAAGTTTGTCAGTAATTGAGCACCGAGCATTTGTTATTCATCGCTTGCACAGACAGAAAAGAGTACAGTTGTGTTGCCTCCTTGCCCCCATCATGTAATATTTTACAACAAGAATTAAAGTGCAACAAAGAGACAAAAAGTGATAATGCTGGAAGTGAAATTGGATGTGATTAGATTTGAAAAATGGTAACAGAAAAGCAAAGACAGGATGAGATCTAGGCTTTCATGAAGATATGGTATAAACTATGTTGATAAAATGTAATGAATATAAAAAACAAGGTAGAGGTGCCGGGGTGGCTCAGTTGGTTAAGTAGCCAACTCTTGATTTTGGCTCAGGTCATGATCTCAGGGTTATAAGATTGAGCCCTAAGTCAGGCTCTGTGTTGGGCATGGAGCCTGCTTAAGATTCTCTCTCTCCCTCTCCCTCTGTCCCTGCTCCCTCCCTCTAAAAAAAAGAAATAAAAATTAAAAATTTTTTGAAAAAAAGGTAAAGTTGCTCTAACACATTTTAGTTCAAATTGTGGTAGAAACAGAAAGCCAATTATGGTTGAATGGAGTACACCTACTTTGGACTGAAGGCTGCAATAAAAGATAATCCAAATTAGTTCAATTCAAGCCAAAGTATTAACATTAGCTGCCATATGGAAAGAAAAATGTAATTACAGCGAGACTGGAAAAAAACCTTTTATTGCTAGTAAAGATTAGTTCCATGGTTTCAGATGTTGGCATAAATTGATTAATGTTAAACTATATGATTAAGTAGCTAGCACAAACAAGGATGCTGCTGTGAAATTTGAACCCAGATTGCAAGGATTAGTTAAGGCAGGTAGTTATGATGCTCTCAAACATGAAAGGGGCTATGACAAAAGCATGAGGACATACCAGAAGAAGTGCCACTGACCAACAACAACAACAACAACAAAACAAGTTAAAAGAACTCTCAAAGGTATTTCAAAACATTGGAAACACAAAGAATAAAATATTGAAAGCTGATCCAAACTTAGAAAGGATTATGACCATTTGCCAAGGCATAATATATTGATATAAGCTACAGCACGGTATACCTTGAAATATTATACTAAGTGAAAGAAGCCGGTCACAGAAGACTACATATTATATGATTCCATTAATATGAAATGTCTAGAATAAACAGATCTACAGACACAGAAAGTAATGACTGCCTACAGATTGGGAGGGCAGGGTATGGAATTGGAGGGTGATAGCTACAGGGTACGAAGTTTAAGCCATCTGTTTAAATATATCAGAGACAGAGACCTGTCAAAATAGCCAGTATCTAAAGGGCCAAGATTTCAAAGAGAATAGTGAGTCCAGTATTCTTTGTTTCTTTTCCCCTCAAGGAAATGATGAGTCTTAGCATGGTAGGGGTTGTAGTGGGTCAGGGGGGTGGGAATGCTGAAAAGCCAGGCAGAGAACAGATGCTAGAGGCAGAGAAGCCAGTAATCTCAAGGAGATGGAGAGAAAACACAGGAGTCGGGGCCTACAGAAGCAGCTTGGCCTTAAGTAGACAAGACCCTGAGGAGGGGAGGCCTAGGAAAGAGAGCCTGATATCAAGGGATTTCCCTTCAAGACTAATAAAACTGATGATCCTTTATTTAGCAAGACTAATCAAGAAAAATGAGAAAAAGCACAGATTACCAATAACAAAAATTAAAATGAAGACTGACTCACTACAAGACCTGCAGATATCAAAGAGATACTAATGGAATATTAGAACAACTTTATACCAATAAATTGGAAAGTTTAGATGAAATGGACAGGGGCGCCTGGGTGGCTCAGTTGGTTAAGTGTCTGCCTTCAGCTCAGGTCATGATCCCAGGGTCCTGGGCTCCAGCCCCACATCAGGCTCCCTGCTCAGCGGGGAGTCTGCTTCTCCCTCTGCCACCCCTCCCACTCTCTCTCTCAAATATATAAATAAAATCTTAAAAAAAAAAAAGATGAAATGGACAAACCCCTAGGAAAATAAGGCTTACCACAACTGATACAGGAAGAAACTGAATAAAATAAAACCCCAATAAGGCTGTAGCTATTAAAGACACCAAATCTATCATTTTAAAATCTTTCCACAAAAGAACCTCCAGATACAGTTAGTTTCACTGATGAATTCTTCCATTTAAGGAAAAACAAACACCACTACTAAGAAAACCTATCTCAGAAAAGATAATCTATAAATAAGGGAATGTATCAAATTTTCCAGTAAACAAGGTCAATATACAACAAAAATAAACTATTAGAAAATGACACTTGAAAAACGACACAATAGTAACTCTCATCTCTCCCTTCTCCAGTGGAACTGATTTTTTTTTTTTTAATAATCATCTAATGCTGAATTTAACACTTTAAAAGAAGTCATAAAAGAAAGTCTATACTTAAATGGCTGGACTCCTGTTTACCAGTAAACATGAATACACGCATGTCTTCATTTTAGACAGGCCTTCAGAACATCTCTCCTGGCATTCAGCTCCAAGAAAACCCAACATATCCCAGATGTCACCATAGTTCCAGGTATGTCTGCCTGATTTCTGGGAGAGAAGACAGGAAGTTAAATCATGATACGATCCATGAGCTCATCCTCAGCTTATTTTCAAGGGGAACCCTTGTTTTCAAGGGACACTCATTCAGTAAGGAGACCTTCCTTGGGCCCAGCTGAAGCACCTGCCAAAAAATGTAGACAAAAGGGTAAAGGCCAGAGGCCAAGAAGCCTGGCTGGGAAGCCTCCAAATTTGGTGGAAAGCCTGTTTTGAAAACTGTTAACACTTCCCTTCCACCACTGATGACTGGAAAAGTGATTATGACAAATATAACAAAGGGTTATTAATGTCCTTAATATATAAGGAACACACAATTATCAATCCAAAATACCTTTAAGACCTAAAATACAAGTGGACTACAACCCTTAACAGAATTTACAGAAAAAAAATTTTAACACAAATGTCCAATAACCATCTCAAGAGAGTTGGGCTGGGGTAGAAATCAAAATTAAAATTGAGTTTCCTGTCTTTGCCAAAACTACTAGCAGAAATTTTTTTTAAACAATCTTTTTTTTTTTTTTTTAAGTAAGATGGGCACTGTCATATCTACTGGTGGGTGTACTAATATATCTTCAAACTCTGTAGAAACTTAACAGATAGGAGAGAGATAATTCTATAACAAGGCTAATTATAACCTAAATGCTATAAAGAAATGCTGTGGGGATGGGGGGTTAAGATGTCTTAGCCCACCTCATGTCTAAAGAAGTTAAAATAGCTTTTACTTGAAATAAGTACTTTCCTCCAGCTATAACAAATAGAAAGACTATTTTCCTTTATGCTGTTGACCAACCTGGCCTTTCTATCATGATTCAAGAATGACCTTAACAGAGAGCTAAATCTGGAAAACTACAGTTAATCCTTGAACAATATATATGGATTTTTTTCAATAAATATGGTACAGTACTATAAATGTATTTTCTCTTCCTTATGACTTTCTTAATAACAAATTTCTTTTCTCTAGCTTACTTTATTGAAAGATTTCAGTATATAATACGTCAAACATACAAAACATGTATTAACAGACTATGTCATCAATAAGGCTTCTAATCGGGGCACCTGGGTAGCTCAGTCGGTTAAGTGTCTGCCTTCTGCTCGGGTCATGATCCCGGGGTCCTGGGATCGAGCCCCACATTGGGCTCCCTGCTCAGCGGGAAGCCTGCTTCTCCCTCTCCCACTCCCCCTGCTTGTGTTCCCTCTCTCGCTGTGTCTCTCTGTCAAATGAATAAATAAAATCTTTAAAAAAAAAAAGGCTTCTAATCAACAGTAGGCAATTAGTAGTTACGTTTTGGGGCAGTCAAAATTTATAGGCAGATTTTCAACTCCACAGGTTGTTGGTGCCACGACCCCTGCACTGTTCTAGGGCCAACTGTATCTTAAGAGTTTTAGCGAACATATTTCAACAGTCAGACTGACAACATAGTCCCAATATGTCCCTCTAACACAAACACACACACACTCTCTCTCACTCACACACATTCACACACATGCACACATACTTCCTGCAACTTTGCCTTTATTTTCAGAACTCTTCATAACATACCGCCTGTGAATCCTCTAACTTCTTTTCAGCTACTTTCTCTGCCAGTTTTCCTCTGTCTGTCCTTTAAACACACCAAAAGTGGGCACCTGAGTGGCTCAGTCAGTTAAGTGTCTGCCTTCTGCTCAGGTCATGATCCCAGGGTTCCTGGATGAAGCCCGGCCAGAGCATCCGGAAGCTTCCTGCTGAGCAAGGAGTCTGCTTCTCCCTCTGCCCCACCCCCTGGCTCATGCTCTCTCCCTCTCTCTGTCAAATAATAAAATAATAAAATAAAATAAATAAAATTAAATAAAATAAATAAAATAAAATAAACACACCAAAAGGTTTGCATGCTTGGCTTTCTTCTCTATAAGGTTTGTATCTTCTTTTTTTTAAAGATTTTTTATTTATTCACTTATTTGACAGAGAGAGGCACAGTGAGACAGAGATTCTTGTAAGTAGATTCTACTATTGCTTCAAGAACTATCTCTACGCTAACTTCCAAATACATTATCTCCAAACCTGCATGAACTTTCCTCACCAATACTAGATCAATATTTCTTGTATTAACTTCAAATATAACCTCTAAAATGGAATTTTCCTTCCTTACTCGGACTCACCTACTTTTTGTCCTATATTTATTCACCCATTCCTTCAGCAAATAGTTACCAAGTGCCAACCATTATTTTTTTTTTTAAGATTTTATTTATTTATTTGACAGAGAGAGACACAGCGAGAGAGGGAACACAAACAGGGGGAGTGGGAGAGGGAGAAGCAGGCTTCCCGTGGAGCAGGGAGCCCGATGGGGGGCTTGATCCCAGGACCCTGGGATCATGACCTGAGCCAAAGGCAGACGCTTAACGACTGAGCCACCCAGGCGCCCCAAGTGCCAGCCATTATTAACCATTCATTCTTCCAAACTAGATACTTGAGAGCCAACCTTCATTCTTCTCAGCCCTTCTCCTGGTTGGGTCAACTGTGTATCCTAACTCAGAGAGGTCTCTTAGATTTAGTTCTTCATCCCCACTAACACTTTAGCCCCATTCATCTCAATCTCTCACTGGGATGCCTGCTGCTGCAACTTCCTATACATTTTCCCTGCTAGTGAAGTCAGTCTATTTTCCACACAGTTGGCAGAATTATCTTCCTAAAAATAAATCAGGTCATGTCACTCCCTCTTCTGAAAAGCCTTCATAGCACATAGTGGTGGTAGGGTCTGTGAACCAACTGCACCTGAATCAGCTGGGGAACTCATTAAGCTGTCCCTTCCTGAGCCCCAGACCTACTGCATCCATCTCCTTAGAGAGAAGGCCTAGGAATCCCCACTTAACAAGCTCCCCAGGTGATTCTTGTGCCCACTCAAGGTGGAGACACGCTGGCCTGCAGGAGAGAACCCAAACTCCTTAGGCAGAAATACAAGGTCCTTCAGAAGCCTCTGGGCCCAACTGGTCTCAAATACTGTGCACCCTACACATCAGTCACACTGAACTTCTCACTTCTGTCTAGACACTTCAGGCCGTCCCATATCCCCATGCCTTTCTCTATACACAACTCCTCTGCCTCCTTCTTCACCTAGCAAAACCTTGGCCTACCTTCTTCAGTGAATCCTTCCCTGACCACCACCCCTTTCTCCATCAGAATTGTGTCTTCCTCCTTTGTTCTTTTTTTTTTTTTTTTAAAGATTTTATTTATTAGAGCATGAGCATGGGATGGGGAGAGGCAGAGGCAGAGGAAGAAGCAGACTCCCCACTGAGCAGGGAGCCCAACGTGGGACTTGATCCCAGGACCCTGGGATCATGACCTGAGCCAAAGGCAGATGCTTAACCGACTGAGCCACCCAGGTGCCCCCCTCCTTTGTTCGTCTGAAGCCCCTTCCTCATACCTTCATCGTGGCCAAACACTAGACTGAAACACAGTTTACCTGGTTCATGTGGTGGTCTCCCAAGTAGACTGTGACCTAACGGTATTATCTGGCAAATTAAAAAATCTTCATAAATGTCTAATGGGTTGATGAATTACTCGATTCACTAGGTCAATTTATTTATTTATCTAGTATTCGTTTTGGCAGACTCACTGGATTCAGCTCTGCTTAAAATCTAAAGTTCTATAAGAAAAAACTAAATTTTGGGGCGCCTGGGTGGCTCACTCATTAAGCGTCTGCCTTCGGCTCAGGTCATGATCCCAGGGTCCTGGGATCAAGCCCTGCATCGGGCTCCCTGCTCCACGGGAAGCCTGCTTCTCCCTCTCCCACTCCCCCTGCTTGTGTTCCCTCTCTCGCTGTGTCTCTCTCTGTCAAATAAATAAAACCTTAAAAAAAAAAAAAAAAAAGAAAAGAAAAAACTAAAATTCTCTCACAATCAGGAAAAACAACCATTGTCACACAAGCCAGGCCTGCCTCTGGAATTTACAGGTTCTAACTTTATAACAGATTAGATCACCAGAAAACTCCATTTCAGCTGCACACACTCCTCACAGAATTATAATTTGATGTAATGCTCTACTGTCACTGTAATGATTAATTTTATGTGTCAATTTAACCAGAACATGGGGTGCAGACACTTGGACAAACATTATTTTGGGTGTATCTTTGAGAGTGTTTCTGGATGAGATTAACATTTGCTCTTGCCCTCTTGCTTACTCTCTCTTCCTCTCAAATAAGTAAAATAACTTTATTTTTTTTTAAGTTAGTTACTTTTTGTTTTTGTTTTTAAAAATATTTGATTTGTTTATCTGTCAGAGACAGAGAGAGAGAGCACAAGCAGGGGGAGCAGCAGGCAGAGGGAGAAGCAGGCTCCCCGCTGAGCAAGGGGCCCGATGTGGGACTTGGTCCTAGGACCCTGGGATCATAACCTGAGCCAAAGGCAGACAGTTACTGACTGAGCCACCCAGCCATCCCAATAAATAAAATCTTTTAAAAAAGAAGGAGAAGAAGGAGGAGATGGGGGGGAGGAGAGGAGGAGGAAAAGAAGATGACTAAGTAAACCAGATTGCCCTCCTCCGTATGGGTGGGTCATTCAATCAACTAAAGAACTCAGTAGAACAAGAAGGCTGAATAAGGGGAAACTGCTGCCTGTTTGAGCTGGGACATTGGTCTTTTCTAGCCTTTGGACGCACACCAAAACACTGGCTCCTCTTGGGTCTCAAGCCTGCCTGATTTCAGACAGGAATTTACACCATCAGCTTCCCTGGTTCTCAGGCCTTTGGACTCAGACTGCAACTACATACATATCAGCTCTCCTGGGTCTCCAGCTCACCAACTGCAGATTTGGGGACCACATGACCCAATACTGTATAATAAATCTTCTTTATTTGTTTGTTTGTTTATATACATATCCTACTAGTTCTGTTTCTCTGGAGAACCATGGCCAATACAGTCACCAGGTGGCCATTTGAGAATTGTTTCTAGGGATGTCTGGGTGGCTCAGTCAGTTAAGCATCTGCCTTTGGCTCAGGTCATGATCCCAGGGTCCTGGGATCGAGCCCCATATCGGGCTCCCTGCTCAGCGGAGAGCCTGCTTCTCCCTCTCCCTCTGCTGCTCCCCCTGCTTGTGTGCTCTTTCTCAATCTCTGTCAACTAAATAAGTAAAAAAATCTTTTAAAAAAGCAAAGAAAATTGTTACTATGTTAACCCCCATTGAAAACCTTGTCCAGGGACACCTGGGTGGCTTAGTTGGTTAAGCATCTGCCTTCAGCTCAGGTCACGATCCCAGGGTGCTGGGATTGAGCCCTGCATGGGGCTCCCTGCTCAGCAGGGAGCTTGCTTCTCACTCTGCCTGCCACTCTCCCTGCTTGTGCTCTCCCTCTCTGTCAAATAACAACATAAAAAAAGAGAGAGAAAGAAAACCTTGTCCGTTAATTTAAGTGCTCCATTGAAACAGTGATAGACACAACTTGAGAGTGCTGCTGATACCCAAATGTGTATCACATCCCGGAGTTCCATACTCATGGATCCAACTGTCTACTTTACATCTCAACGGAGTTATCTCATAAGTAACTCAAATCGAACACGTCCACAACAGAACTCCTAATTTTGCTCTCCAAACCAGCTTATGCCCAGTCTTCACTATCTCAAAAGACGGATCATCATCCATCCATATGCTCAAGTTGAAAACCTAGAACAATCTCAATTCCTCTCTCTTATTCCCATCATGCAGCTAATCAGCAAGTCATGTTGATTCTGCTTCAACCTGAACATTTAATAGCACCTCTACTAGCTTTATCCTGAACCAAGCCATCCTTTTCTCTCACTCAGACCTTTGCAATAGTACCAATAGGGACTCCAATAGAAGACCCAATTATTTTCCCTGCTTCCACTCTTGCCTCCTGCAGGCTATTCTTCACATAGTAGCTAGTGGGAATCAGAATTAGACATTTAAAAAGATAACAAAACTTTACCTGCTCAAAGTTTCCAAAAGCTCCCCAATCACAGTTGGGGGGGAAAAAAGTCCAAATCTCTACAAAGCCAAACACAGCTACCTTCTCTAGCTTCATCTCCTACCAGTCCCCTGCCACTCACACAATTGCTGTATCCCTCCCCAGCTGTTTACAAGTTTCCTCCAGTATTACTGGTTGTTTCTCAAATATATCAAGTTTCTTCCTACCTCTGGGCCTTGGAACTTGCTATTTCCTCTCATGAAATGCATTCTGCATGGTTCACTCTTATCATTTGGGGTAACTGCCCTTATGTCACCTCCCCAAACAGACCTCCCCACTGTCTCCCCAACACTCTCTATCCCATTAATCCACTATATTTGCCTTCAGAGCACTCATCACTACCCAATGTTACTTTATTTACTAACTTGTTTGTTGACCCTCTCTCTTCACTAAAAACCTCATGAAGACTGAGAATTTGTTTTTCTTGTACACTTCATATCCACAGTGTCTGGAACACAGCATATGCACAATAAGTAAATGAATGGACAGACTCTTCTTAGTATGTAATACTTAAAAAAAAATTCAGTGTTTGCAAAATGGTATGTATCCTATGATAAGACATATATATATAATGAGAAATTTCATAATTCATGTTTCTCTTTTTTCTTAATTTCCAGGAAGCCCAATTCTAAATTTGTACTCATGTCCAACAACTTAACTTAAATTGGGTTTCCTTTCTAATTATCTATTACATGCTCTTGATCATTCATGATTATTGTAACATCCTATAGAACTAGCTATCTTTTATTATAAACCGCCTTAATTCCTTGGTGTAGGCAGACTATAAAGATTAATGCATACATACTCATTTATTGATACATGGATGTTAATATTATTTCTCTAACATGACTAAAACTCTTGAAAGCAAGCCTATTTATAATAGCCCTTCATATGTCCTCAAGCACATATCAAAGGGCAGAGCTTAATATATTTGCTCGATAACATTCTAAATGTACTGATTTCTTTATTGATTGATCAAGAGCAAAACCACATTTTGGTTACAAGTGAATAAACTAAGGTGTAGAGAAAACTGTCATCTCCCTTTCAAAAAGTGGACAAGGATTTGTTAGAAGTGAGAGAGCAGGAGTTATCTGCATAAAAAGGAGAACCTGACTTAGTGAGCTGGATAGGGAGGGTACACAGGCACAGCTAAGCCTGACACAAAGTTTAGCAGGAGAAAATCTGGAAAGGCTGAAACCTTCTCCAATAAAATTCTCCTGGAAAAACTGGTGGAGAGAGAGAGCAAATTAAGGGGGAGAAAATAATTTGATGATGTCCGAGGACAACCTTGAAGAAAGGTGAAGGTATTGATCCAAATCTTGCTGGAGAAATAAACCCCCACCTCTTGGTAGGGTGGATGGGGTTAAGGGGAGGTGGGATAAATCTGGGATTAAAGGAATGGGTGCAGTAGATGACTGTCATTAACACTGATTGAGGACTACAGGTGGGGACACTAAAGACATCCCTTTCATCTACCTGTGGGCCCCAGACTAAGGTTAGAGAGACAAGAGAGGGGAAAAGAAAGAGAGAGCTAAGTTCTGATAGAAACCTGGCAGGACTGCCCCCTCACTGTTAATTCTTGACATTCAGCCAAAAGTCCAGCAGAGACGTTAAAGACCAGCACTAACCATGAAGGCCAGTGGCAGAAGTAGATGTCGGCATGGTGGATATAGCAGTTGTCCCCGCTGGCATCTTTCCAGCTGGCTGGGCCCTCCACGTTTCACAAAACTCTTTGGCAGTGACCACAGTACTAGACAAGTGCAAGGTTTTGGATTTCTGTAAGTATTTCCCCACCACTCCCCATATGCTCCAATTCCACAATTTGCATTCCTCACACCAAGAGAGGGCCTTGAGATCCTCCTCATTCAACAAGATGGACAAGCTCAATAGAATAAAAATGGTAGACATCCCGCATCCACAGTCTGTTTCAGCACCCAGAGCACTCTAATGGATACTTTGCTCAGACATTAATGTCTATATAGGGGCCCAGAAATAGCAAGGACAAAATGTGAGGTTTCCTCTGAAAATTGTGCTAAATGACTACATGTTAGTCAGAGTGACTTATATAATATGCCAAGGTCTTTGTAGGGGTTTTTTATGCTCTCAGAGTACAGTTCTCCTTTGCCGAGACATTTACCTATTCCAGAGCAGGGAACAGATGGTAAGGGCAGTTTCAACATGTGAGAGAGAGAACTTTTGCTCAAAGGACCTTTGCCCTAACACTGGACCAGACCTAGAATCAATAACATTTTTAAAACCCCTTGTGGTTATTCATTAAGAGAGGCATTATTAACCCCACTAAAAAATCAGGCTACACTGATGCAAGAACTAAGAGATCCTTCATAAATCTAATAGGTATAGGCAGACTAAATGGAATACATTCACAATAAATCTTGGAAGAAATCATCTACTAACAGCTTCCACTCCCCTCCATATGACACAGCCATATCCATACAAGATCCCCTCCATCCTCAACACACATGTTCATACATACTTACCATATTCCAAGCACAATGTTACAGCACCATCTCATATAAGCTTCTCAAAAGCCCTGCGAGATAAATACAACTATTATCCCATTTCACAGATGAGGAAACTCATCAAGGTTAAGCCCTCACCTAGTTGATAGAGCCAGCATTTAGACCCAAGTGTTCTGACTCAAGAACTCCCACTCTCAGTCTCTAGGCTACGCGGTCTCCCACAGGATGGCACAGAGCCATTGATAGAAATGTCAAAATGAGGCACATCATCCCATGCAATGGTTCCAACTGACCAGGGTGGATTTACACATCAGAGGCAGGGAGATGGGTCCTCTTGAAGCTCTGAGTATAATAACTCTGAATACAAGCGGTTTTATTTGCTAAATTAAACCATATTGCCAGCTAAAATTATAGTAACGCAGCAATCACTTTCACTTTCATCTAGTTTATAGTATTTGAAGTTTCCTCCTAAAAAACAAACACTTTAAGCTTACAAAAATACCTTCTAAAAGATTTCTGAAGAGATGAAATAATTGTAAAGACTCTGCCAATTGATCTCAATGCAGAGATACGCTTAAACCAAAAATTTTAAGCTCTGGGTCTCAAATCCCTGCAAAATACCACACACACCCCCCACATATTTATCACATAAACATCAAACACATACACAAACTACACAAACACCACACACCACAAGCAAACACATTCACACCACACACAGTACACACCACAAACACACACATAACCCACACACCACACACATACCACACACTCCACTCACACACCATAGCACACACTTATTACAAAAAAATGCACCATAAATAACACACATATACCACACACATATACATAACATATATATACCCAACACACAAACCACATACCCATTACTTGCACACACATACACCACAAGACACCCATGCCATACAAACCACACACACAACACACACTCAACATACACACACAGGGCGCCTGCGTGGCTCAGTCGTTAAGCGTCTGCCTTCGGCTCAGGTCATGATCCCGGGGTTCTGGGATCGAGCCCCGCAGCAGATACACACAGCACACACACAAACAGTAAAGTTGCATGTGCTGCCTGTGCTTGTGATACTTATTTGTGGTGTGAGATTATTTATGATGAAATTCATTTTAAATTTGAAGAGTACAGCTCTGTAGGGGCAAGTGTTTTAAACTTGAGAATAACTTGGGGCGCCTGGGTGGCTCAGTTGGTTAAGCGACTGCCTTCAGCTCAGGTCATGATCCTGGAGTCCCAGGATCGAGTCCCGCATCGGGCTCCCTGCTCGGCAGGGAGTCTGCTTCTCCCTCTGACCTTCCTCCCTCTCATGCTTTCTGTCTCTCATTCTCTCTGTCTCAAATAAATAAATAAAATCTTTAAAAAAAAAAAAAAAAAAAAACTTGAGAATAACTTAATTAAATCACAGATTTAGTTAATTGTTATAGACAAAAATGCAGTTTATATTAGCAAAAAAAAGTATGGGGCTTCAAAAAACATACTCTTTTTTTTTTTAAGATTTTATTTATTTATTTGACAGAGAGAGACACAGCGAGAGAGGGAACACAAGCAGGGGGAGTGGGAGAGGGAGAAGCAGGCTCCCCGCTGAGCAGGGAGCCCGATGTGGGGCTCGATGTGGGGCTCGATCCCAGGACCCTGGGATCATGACCTGAGCCAAAGGCAGACGCTTAACGACTGAGCCACCCAGGCGCCCCTCAAAAAACATACTCTTAAGCCTACTAAATCACTGCAATTTTAAAATCTTGAATCTGCCATTAGAAGGGGAAAGGAAATCTATTTTGCAATCTGGCACATTCTTATTATGAGTTTCTTACTGTGACTCATGCCATAGATGCCTTGTGCAAATGTATAAGAAAATAACCAGACTGATATGTGAGGAGAATTTCAATGATGGGAGAAAAGCTGTTTGGGCGAACCAAGCCCTTCCCAGCCTTCCCAGCCTTGCGGCTGCTCTGACTATACACATCGTGCTAAAAAAAAGAAGAGTAGGGAAGAACTTCATAGGATACCAGTAGGGGGAAAAAAAAAGAGAATTTTTAAGCTTGCCCTATGTCCACCGAAAAACACTCTTAAACCTAATAGCCTCTACTCTAGCTCTTTTCTTCTAATTCAAAATCTTATAGCTAAATGCGAGCAGCCTCAACTGCCTTCAAGCTTAAAGCTGGGGAGAGCAAATGAAGGTGAAGCAAAAGAAGGAAGTTGAGGAAATTAGTTAATGGGAGATTAGGCTGAGTGGCTTCCTCCCTGAGCGGGATTCTCAAGGGAGGGGTGGCAGAAAAGAGGGAGTGAAGAGCATAGGGCTGAGGAAAGTGCGAGATGCACATAACTCAGAAGTTCTTGAATAATTCTTTTTTTTTAATTTTATTATATTTAAATTGAGTTAACATATAGTGTATCATTAGATTCAGAGGTAGAGTTCAGTTATTCATCCACTGCATATAGTTCTTGCTTACTTCTTGACATAGTATGTGCTAAATAAGTTTATTAAGTCCACTTTGTACATTGCCTTAGTGAGTTTGGTTTCCGTTGCAATTTGGGGTTATCCATGACCATGTAACTATCTCACCCCATTACTTATTGCATTGTGTTTAAGTTTCAGGGGGCAAAACTGTCAAGAATTTTTATCTTTTCTTATTTACCAAGATAGAAGAAATCAGGTGTGTGTTTTTATATAAATGTTGATTAAGATCAGTCTTTAAGGAAGGTCTTAGAAGTTTACTGTGATCATTTACAACAACAAACAATGTTTGAGCCATTCATTAATCTTCTTAATAAAAACCACTATTAAAATAATATAATTTGTTTAAACAATATTTCATAAGTGTTAGAGACAGTAAATTAACAAAGGGTTTATTGTGTGCTACAGGAAAGGAAGAGATTTTTTAGTACTAGGAAAATTCTTATCTTCTCCTTGGGTGTCAGAAGCTGCAGAACAGTTAGTTCAACCAAAGCAAATGCATTTGTCTTGGAGAATTTTCCTGAACATTCAAAATTTAGCTAACAAGTATTTTACTGATAAGTTGACTTCTGTTCTTAAAGTAAAAATACATATTTCTGTTCTTATAATGTTTTCTTTCTAAAGAAGGATTTATGTGATTTTCTTCCATACCCCAGTTGACATAATTTGAAAATAACACATTTTCATGGTACAGATAATTTCCATGCTCTAATAATCCATTACAGAGCATTAAACTTAGGGAACAATTTCCTTCATTTAACAAAATATACATCTGCCTGAAGTACCTGGCTGGCTCAGTCAGTGGAGCTTGCGACTCTTTATCTTGGGGTTGTGGGTTCAAGCTCCACACTGGGTATATAAATTACTTAAATATAAAAATCTTTAAAATAGGGGCACCCGGGTGGCTCAGTTGGTTAAGCATCCGCCTTCAGCTGAGGTCATGATCTCAGGGTCCTGGGATGGAGCCCCACAGGAAGCTCAGCAGGGAGCCTGCTTCTCCCTCTGCCTGCTGCTCCCAGTGCTTGTACCCTCTCTCTCTGTCAAATAAATAAAATCTTTTTAAAAAATCTTTAATACATACACACACGCCTGAATAGAAAATCAGAGAATAAGAAATTAAGGCCCTTATAAATACAGATATAAGTTTTAGGATCAAGAGAGATCAAGTTCAAGACAATATTACAGCTATTATTTAACAGTTCCTTGAATATTCTGGCAAATGGGGATAGTGAGAAGGCAATAAAAAGAAACAAGTATAACTATCAGCAAGGAGAAAGAATTATCACATGAAAGTCTATCTAAAAACTTTAGGATATCAACTAATCAGAACTCATCAGAATATTCATTAAGGGGCTAGTTATGAAATAAATTACCCAAATTACTAACTTTCCTATATATTAGCAAAAAGTCAAAAATGTGATGAAAAATTTAAATCCCACTCCAACAGCAAAAGGATCTCTTTACATATGAAGAATCATCACTATGAATAAACTTAAGAAATGTGGAGGATATACATTGAGAGAAAATTACAAAACTATGCTGTAAGACATAAAGGAAGATTTCAGTTTCCAGGAAAGCTCAAGAGTTGTACAACTGAAGTCCATCCAGGCCCACTGAGACCCCACTTAAGGCCAAAACCAGTGACTCTGTGATACTCAAACTTGGAGAACGGGGCTTGTTTCAGGATCCTAGTCATCTGGACAATAGGGACTATGCCAAAATGGTCCATTTGTCCATGTTTTAGTGGTAATCAGACTTCACACACACACCCACACACCCCAGTGGAGGTGAACTGTTTCCATAGGCTGCCTTCCTGGGGTAGGACTATGTTACTCTATATTAGTGAGAGCAGTGCTTGCCACTATAAAGATAAACCCCATTTTCTCAATAGCAGAAGAAATGGAAACTACTTTCTTGCTTATTAAAAAATTTAATCAACCTGGGATAAGGAGAAAGGACAGGAACCAAGTTGGTGAGGACCCTGCTATCATCAATACAAATAAGAGGACTCCTATTTAATATGAGTTAATCAAATAAACACCGATTTGTTTTATAGACAAAAAAATTTAAAAATTTAAAAACCTAGAGTTTTGACCTTAGAGTCAATCTCTTAGACAGAGCAACTTCCAGGAAAGTGTTGATGACTTTCTCCTTGGAAAACTTCTGCCTAGAAATCTGCTGGATACCATATTTTTTTAGATACCATATTAAACAGTTTCAAGAGCCCATCAAAGCCCTGGGAAGCTTATAATAACCAGAGTCACTCTCTAACCTATACTAGAATTACGATGAAAATGTACTTAGCTAGGAAAGAATTCTGGATACCTATACTGTGTTATAAAGGCTTTTCAGAATCTACTTCACTTTTCTAACAAAAACAGTGATCATTAAGTGTATGAAACCAATATGCATTTAGTAGGGTTTTGCCTCCTGGTGTACACACACTAAGGGGATCCCACAAGATACCTTCTGCCTAGCATTTTCACCCTACCATGCATGAATCTCTATAATCATGCACATGGATGAAGGCATGAACTCCAGAGTACTCCCGTTTAAATGAAAATATATTCACTGGAAAAGTAATGTATCAGTTAACTCTACCACAAAAATGCTGCTGATGATTACCACAAAACCAAGGAGCATGCAACAAGAATTATTTATTCTCATGTTCATAAATCTGCAGGTCTGCTGGGACAGCTAGCTCAGCCTTATACTGTGGGTGTGTGGGTTGGTTGGGACAGCTCTGCTCCACATGTCATCATTCTTCTGGGACTAGAGAAGAACCAGGATATGTTTATGGCAATGCAGAAGCACAGGAGGGCAAGCCAAAACATGTCAGCATATTTGAAGCCTTTGTTGTCATCATGTTTACTAACATCTCATTGGCCAAAGCAAATCACATGGCCCATCCCAACATCAGTGGGACAGAAAAATATACTTCATCTCTAGCAAGAGGAACCACAAAGTCACCTGACAAAGGTTTGACACCCAGGGAGGGTTGGAGAAATGGGAACAATAATGCAATCTTTCAAAGGTAACATGAACTCAGTATTAACCAATAATACAGTAACATTTCATGGTGCTTGGCCAGCTCAGCCAGTAGAGCATGAGACTCTTGACCTTGGGGTTGTGGGTTCAAGCCCCATACTGGGTGTAGAGATTACTTTAAAATCTTATAAAAAATAATTATACAGTAACATTTCTGTTTTCATACGTATCTAGTCATAAATACAGGACACTAAGGAAATAGAAGGAAGGGGGAAAGTAGGATCTAGAAATGTGTCACATTTCTGGGAGGGAGGAAGGGGTAGGGGAGGTGCCACAGTGGACTTGGAAGAGAAAATAATAAAGCAGAACATACTCATGAATGAAATTCACTGATAAAAATTAAAAAATGAAGAAAAGCAAGATATGACAGTAGGAAAACATAGGTACATGGAGGGTAAAAGAAAATCCCAGAGAAAGACAAGCTTTTTTTAAAAAAAACTGCACAGAGAAATGAAACTGTTCAAGCGTAATTTTTTTCTCCTTTTGAAACTGGCATTCCTTGTACGGCCATCCCTAATCTATTACCTATGGCTTGTGATTTATAATTTGAAAGAGGTTACGATTTATAATCTGTAAGAATCTCTCTACAACAATCCTCTCTATAAGAAAATTAAAAAACTGTGTTTGTGTGTGTACACAGAATTTTTCTTTCAAACCAGGCAGATCAGAAACTTCCTAGAATTTAAACCTTGAACATAGGGACACAAAACTGAAAATGGTAAGAGTTCACTCATTCTTCCTAAAGATGCTATCTCATGATTCCTGCTTCCCAGGTTCTCAGAGTTGCTCTATATTCCTGAACCCCCACCCCCCCAAAACCCCCTATTCACATTTCCTTCAACTCTGTGAACCATCCTTTCATCCTACCAATAAATATATTTTTGCTTCAATGAGTAAAAATTTATTTCTGGGGCGCCTGGGTGGCTCAGATGGTTAAGTGTCTGCCTTCGGCTCAGGTCATGATCCCAGGGTCCTGGGATCGAGTCCCGCATCGGGCTCCCGGCTCGGCGGGGAGCCTGCTTCTCCCTCTGACCCTCTCCCCTCTCATGCTGTTTCTCTCTCGCTCGCTCTCTAAAAAATAAATAAAATCTTTAAAAAAAAAAAAATTTATTTCTGTTGCTTTCAATCAAAGAATTGTATCAGGTACAGGTCCCTTTCCCATTTTCTATCCTCCAAGGAAAGGAGAGACAGAGAAAGAAAGAAAGAGAGAGAGAGAACAATAAAGATGCCTTAAAGCAAATAACAAGGCATGACATCATTCAAGAATCCAGTATCTAAAATCATTTCATGAAAATGACTGTTACCATGGCAACCTTTCAGTGTGTATTCAATGACTTTATGTGCATTCATTAACATTTTAATGTAAACCAAACTGTATTGGCTTATTTGGCCTTGATTCCTTTTTAAATGTAGATTGTTTTGTCTCATAAAAGTTATCAGAGCTTCTATTCAAGATGGCTGACAAACAAGTAAATTTACTTTACCCCTAAAATCACACTGAAATGACACTGTAAAGGAAAGCCCTCCATGTTTATCTCCCACCACCACCATTCCATACACACACGCATGTACACACACATACACACGCTCATAAAATCCACTAGAATCCCAGCTCCTGTCATTGGAATCTGTTCTGATTATCCAACATGGTCAAAAAGGTTAATATCCCTCCCATTAGCTGATAAATTAAATGCAATCAAGTCAAAATCCTGAGATTTTTTTATTAGACTCTGACAAGTTGAATAGGAAGTTCATCTGGAAAAGTGACAGCCAATAAAATGTTAAAGAACACTGATGAGACAGGCCATGACCATAGAGAAAGTCAAAGTGGGTAGCAGCAAAGTAGCCCAAAGAGCCTGGGGAGATAGAGCCCTAGGGAGTGGTGTGCCTACTTCTCAACCTGCTGAACCACACTCCAGCACTTCCTCATTATCTGCATCCAGGACAAGTTCAGCCAGAACTTTAGGTAGCAAACAGTTTCCAAGGCCATATAACACCATGAGCACCACGTCACATTCATGTGCTACCTGATTCTGAGTTTCGGCAACTCGCTGACTCAGAGAACAGCTTCATCCTTCCTGAAGAAACCAGTCAGGCAGTCAAAGAAGATAAATAAAAGGAAATAAAGAGGTGAATCCACATACACTGAGGTCAACAATTGTTTTTACATCTTCAGAGAACTTAGGGCAAATTTTAAAATATAGTGATAAAAAGAAATAGATTTTATACACACACAAGATCCAAAGGACTAAAAGGATGAAGCACAAAGAAAAGTCAACCAAAAGCAGCAATCCTTCCAATGCCAGCATCCCACAAAATGCAAGATCTGGAAGGGGTGACACTGGGCAGCAAAGAAATGGGAGGGTGCTGAGTATGAAAAGGATGAAGATTCTACAGTGAAGAAAACAGACAGAAGCCTGTGTCCATTTGTCTTGTCTTCACAGGAGCGTCCAACAAGCTTGGCTAGGTGAAATGGAAGTAGAGAAGAGAAAGAAGGAGGAGTGGGGAGGAAAAAAAGAAGAAAAAGAGTTACAAAAAGAAATTCTGTAAAGCTATGGTAATGAAAATTAAAGTGTGAGTTTAGTGATAGTTCAATAGAACTGGAATAGGGAGCCCATAACAGACTTGTGTACATAGTAAAATTTAGTTCACCATAAATGTGGTGCTTCAAGTGAATGAGAATGAAGGCTAGTTTAAAATGAGTTGGAGTTAATAAAATAAAAATTGAAAAAATAAAGATAGATCCCTATGTCACACTGAATCAAAATTTAAATACCAGATATAATGAAGACCTAAAGTAAAAAAAACCAAAGTATAAAAGTACCAAAAGAAAATATGAGAACATATGGATAAGGAAGGCCTACTTAAGCAAAATATGAAATCCAGAAACAATGAGTTTTTTTAAAAAAGGAATGCATGTTTTGGCTACATAATAATTTTAAACCTCTGTATCATGAGAGATAGCATAAACAAAATTAAAAGGTTAAAAGGTCTAAATCTGTAAAATATTTGCAATATAAGTAAAAATAAGAGAAAGGCAACTCAATTTTTTTCATGTGCAAAAGAACACTGGCAGAGACCACAGAGACTGTTCAGTATCTCTAATTTTCATTCTGTGCTGCTTCTGTACTAATAAAAATTTTAGTTGGGCATGGATTTGCCCAAAATAAATAAAGGTTATACTTCACAGCCTCCCTTAAAGCTTGGTCACCTGTGGCTTGTGGCTGAATTCTGGCCATGATAATACAAAAAGAAGCGTCATGGAGGAGATTCCAGGAAACTTCTTCAGAGAGTGTATGTGAGTCCTTAATCCCCTTCTTCATCTTTTCCTCCATCCTCCTGCCCAGAACACAGATGCTTCCATCTTGGACTTGAGGTCAAGGTGAGGAGTTGGATTTGAACAGGAAGGAGTTCCCTTTATCCTATGGAAGAAAGTCAAGAATGGTATGTATATAGATAAGTGGCAGTGAGGGGATGGAAAGTCGAGCAAAATAATGCTTCACAGCCTCAATTTGTCTGATGAAGCAGGAGAAAACCTAGCTAAGAGTAAGGGAAGTGAGAACTTAAGGACAGTGGTATTGACATGACACTATTGTTGAAGACAAAACAGAAGGAACCTGAAAACAGCAATGCCACAGAATGAAAGGCGAGCCCGGCAAGAGTTTAAGCCATAAATGTGTATGGTACCCATCTGCAAGGTTTATTATAAGGTCTACTGATTTTTTCCCCCTAGCCTTGATTAGCTAATCTTTTTATTTTTAAGATTTTATTTGAGAGAAGGCGCGCGCATGCACAAGCAATGTGAGAAGCAGAGGGAGAGGGACAAGCAAACTCCGTGCTAAGCATGGAGCCCAACACGGGGCTTGATCTCATGACTCTGAGATCATGATCTGAGCAGAAATCAAGAGTCAGAGCTTAACTGACTAAGCCACCCACGTGCCCCTGATGAGTTAATGTGAAGATAAGAGCAAAGAAAGCAAACTGAGGCATCAATCCAGGGTTGGGATATAGTACAGTGAGTTTAGTATAGAATAGAAGTAAAGGGGGTATTTGTGGGAGAATATTTTAGATGAGCAAACATAAGGTTCATGGAGAAGAAAGCAAGCTTAAAATGGGGCTACTAAACTGGGAGGAAGTGGAAGGACCAAGAGATTGAAAATCTAGACAATGGTGAAAAACAGATATAGTGGAAATGAAGCTATGGAAAAGCTGGAGGCTGGAGTCAGGGATCAGGATACTTGAGTTTTACTTGAATATTCTAAAATGAAGATGTTCTAGAAGAAGGCAAGTTTCAGAATATGACCATGCAAAAGACAGGAAAAGTTTAACAGAGTGGTAAAGAGCATGGACTTTGATCCAGGAAGAATTTCTGTTACTAGTTTTATTATTTATCTTCATTTAGCTTTGGTTTCTTCAGCACACCTGTTCATTAGATTGTTGTGAGGATTAAAAGAAATTTTAATTTCTTTGGATTAAAGAGCTTTGTTCAGTGCCCAGCACATACTAAGCTCTCAATAACTGAGTTTAAAAAAAAAAAAGGAGAAAAAAACACATACATGCCCTATTATTCTGTTTACCATTAATTAAGATGCACAACACAGGGACAACTGGATGACTCAGTCGGTTAAGCATCTGACTCTTGGTTTCAGCTCAAGTCACGATCTCAGAGTCCTGAGGTCAAGCCTAGCATCCGGCTCCGCGCTCAGCATGGAGTCTGCTTGAGATTCTTTCCCCCTCCTTCTCCCTCCCCCTGTGCTCCTTCCCCCACCACTTGCTTGTGCACTCATGCACGCACACGCTTGCTCTCTTTCTCAAATAAATAAATAAATAAAATCTTTTTTAAAAAGGAGATTCATAACACATTATTAGGGTGGAAAAATGTAATACCTGTAATATTGATGCTAATTTTGCCTATGGGCAGCAAACATTTCCAAACTGTACACAAATGCCTAATAAGAAACAAGTGAATAATCCAATTATAAGCTCTTCCTTTCCCTTGATTGTAAATGTCTAAGAAAAACAGAAAATGTCTAAGAAAATGAATACACACAATAGTGACTAGTATTCCAGCAATTAACAATTAACTAAGTCAGCAATTACAGCAAAAACTCAACTCCATCAACTAAGCCAACATTTTGAAAAGAGGAAAGAAATGTATTTTTTTTAAAGATTTTATTTATTTGTCAGAGAAAGAGAGCGCGAGAGAGCACAAGCAGGGGGAGCGGCAGGCAGAGGGAGAAGCAGGCTCCCCACAGAGCAGGGAGCCCGATGAGGGGCTCAATCCCAAGACCCCAGGATCATGACTTGAGCCGAAGGCAGATGCTTAACCAACTAAGCCACCCAGGTATCCCGGAAAGAAATATTTTTAAATGAAAAATTTTTTAAATGAAAAAGAACCTATTTCCAGATAACAAGTAAAAAATAATCGTAAGTAAACAAACCAAAGAGCCAGTGTGCTTAGAGATAGCAGAATTATTCTTGGTAAAGCTGGAAAGGACGTCAGTTACCCAGTGCGGTCAGCATGTTCAATGTCAGAAAGCTTTCCCTACTCCATATGCCCTTATCACTCCTCCCTCACTCTTTAAATTATCACCTGAAGTATGGGAAATGTATACCTGTACATCAAAAGTATTAAATAAACCAATTCAGCAGAAGCCCTTACAGTGCAGTTGGAGAACAAGTATAACCCAGGTCATGGGCTAAAGGAATGACTGCAGACTTGTTATCTGTTACTTATGTTTGAGGGCACATGGTTTGTTCTGTGATATACCAAAATCCATTTAACTCAAATGGCTTTAAACCACACAGCTATAGGGCAATACCCCCTGTTCTCTGCCTGGCACATAGTAGGTACTCAACAAATGTTAAAATCCATTTGTTTATTTATGTAGCCAGTATTTATTAGGTCCCTAATATGTCCCAAACATTATTATAGACATCAGAAATAGAGCAAACACATTTTTTAAATTTTTTTATTTTGCTGTTGTTTGCATTATGAAAGTAATATATGATTATTGCAAAAAGTAAAACAATACAAAGACATACCAAAATTTTCTTTGTGGTCAAATATGGGATCAACTATTTGAAATGTTCCATGAATATATGGAGAATAAAGTGTTTCTTCTCTATTCAAAGGAAATAAGGTCTTTCTTCTATATTCAAGAGTGCATGTGCAGGGGCGCCTGGGTGGCTCAGTCCATTAAGAGGCTACCTTCGGCTCAGGTCATGATCACAGGGTCCTGGGATCAAGCCCCACATCGGGCCCCCTGCTCAGCGGGGAGCCTGCTTCTCCCTCTCCCTCTGCCTGCCACTCCCCGTGCTTGTGCTCTCCATCTCCCTGGCAAGTAAATAAAGAAAATCTTTAAAAAAAAAAAAGAGTGCATGTGCATACATGGTGTATGCGCACACACACACACAGTTAACTTATCAACTTATCACATTGTTCAATTCCCATATGTCCTTACTTATTTTTTTTAACTACTGGAGATGTCCAATTTTGATATGCCCATACTAAAATCTTACTATAATTATTGTATTTATCTCACTAATCAATGAAAATTAAGATTAAAGAATCATACAACAATGAATTGAGATGCAAGAGCTAGAGTAATCCCTTTGTTAAGCACCACATGAATCAGAAAAACATTAAATGAATTATTAATAGAATGTCTATAGTTAAATACAGTGTGGATTAAATGATAAGACTTTTTTTCTTCAGAAAAATCCTTTTTCTGTTGATGTCAAATTAAATCCCTCAAGCACAGGAACTACATATCAGATCATTTACCTCTTCTGAGTCATAATTATTCCCGGTGGCTCATTTTTAATGTTGGCTTTTGTATGGTTGAAAATGACTGTGCAATTAGGTAATTCTGTTAAAAGGACAAAAATTAGGTTTTTCTCTCTCAAGAAACAGAAGCCATATGAATACAGTGATGAGAAACTAAAAAGCAATTCAGAAACACTTTTAACTATAATACAAAGTCCTATTAGGCTAGCCCACAAACATGACTGTGAGCCAAGAGCCTACCAGCATTGTTCATCTTTAAAGGTCTTCACTTTTCTTTTGGACAACTCCTCTTCAGGTTTTAAATAAGGAGCAGATAATGTGCAAAATACAATTATTTCATGTGTATAGGATAGCCCCATCCAGAAAGCAATGAGCCACAGAAGGAGATGCCCTGCTGACCATCTTTGCTATTAGTCACATTGGTTTAAAGTCTCACAGGTTTTATGAGGATAGAACAGAAAGAAAACCTTCCCATAAGAAAGAACCCAGAGGGTGGATACTATAATAATGACAAGTGTCCATAATCATACAAAATGTTCACATTTCATACAGGCATAACAAATGAGTTCATCTGCACCTGGCCAAATGACAGGGAGTTTAATCTCAAAGTGGACTATAGCTCCAAACACTTGTGAAGTGAATTCACCTAAAATCTTCACTTACCAGATTATTGTCCCACTTAAAAATTTAATAGTTTATTAATTAATGTAGAAACTACTGCTGCAAGCTCTCATCTTTAGAAGAGGGACTGTTATTTTTCTTGATATTCTTCTGCATTCAAAATAACTTGTTTTGTCAAGGACGTGTTATTTGGTCGTAGGGTATATTTGGCATCTACCAAAATTAATCTTTTCTTAAGACTGTTCATTGTTGTATAGTTCCTTATGTCATCAAACAAACAAGAATCTCTATGAATAGACTGAATCAAGTCCACCATTAGGTTTCCTTTGAAAACAACTCTTTGCCATAATCATCATAGTTATTTAGTGACCTTCTACCAAGTGCTCTACCCTCATTACTTCATGTAACCCTGCAGCGCAGATGGTATCTCAGCTACTTTTATGAAGGGGACTAAAGAAAGAACAACAAAACATGTCCCAGCCATGTGAGTTACTGCCTTCACCTCAACCAGGCTTGGTCATTCTCAACTTGCCTGCTAACACACCTTGACTGAAATTCAAGGCTCCGGAACCAGGTTAAGGGAGATGTTATGTGTGGATACAGGAGGAGGCACCTGGGTGTGAGGGAAGAGCTCTGTCTTCTGACTATCCAATCCCCCACCCCCACCTTAATCTGTGTCAGGACCACGCTGAGTTGTAGATTCCTCAAGCAAAGTGAAACTAAAGCCACCTACCCCATGGCCTCCCTGCCAAGGCTGGGGGCTGGCACAAACGGAGCTGTAGTACAGTTTATTTAGTGCCTCTATGCCCAGCAGACCATATTACCTAGGCCCCAGCACAAGTGGGGAAAAAAAAAATCTCATCTTGAAGGGACCAGTTTCTATTTCTCATGGCAAACCCAGCATGGGAATTCCTTTTGTCCCAAAGACCTCCCTGTCCACACTACTCACCAACATGCCTGGGCAGGCTGATGCTCTCTATGCCCATCTCCCTTTCACCAATGAGTTCCCATCTCTTTCTCAAAAAGTAGATGCCCCTCTGGTGTTCCTGCCACCACCAGTAACTGAAAAACAAACTAGAACACTGTGCTCAGCAGGTCAGCCAGACTCCTGGAAATGCACACTGGAGTTTCAAAAAGATGAAGATTTCCTGGAGGATTTTGTGGTGTTTTAGAGAGTCCCTCTGGGCAGATCACACACTGTGACAAATTCTTTCCAAATTATGATAATTCAACCACACCTTCTACAAAGAACTGACTTTTCGCACTTAACCATCGGTGGTAGCTGCCCATGTTCATTTTCCCCCAAATCTTGAAGAGAGTTTGGGATTATGATACCAAGACAAATGCATGGTTTTCTGAACACTGCTCCTATTCCATGGTGCCTGTGAACTGACAAGCAGGCACAGACAGGAGATAAGGGAACTCTACTGATGGTTACACTGGCATTGGAAACCGTTTGGCACATCCAGCCCAAGGAATGCATCCCACCCCTCCCACCCCCCACAGGTGTCAGAGGGAAAAAAAAACAAATAGTTGGACAGGAAGTAGAAGTGTCACACTGTAGTCTAAATTGCATGGCCTTCTGCTAGCAGTTTTATGCTTTGCCCTTGAAATTCTTTTCTTTAATCACAGATTCTCATTATAGGGCAGGAGACATTGGGTGGGAAGGAAGAAAGAGAAACTTCATATAAAAAAATTACCTCATCAGGTAATGCTTAAAAATCTTTTAACTAGATATTCACATGAAAAAAAAGGGGGGGGGGGGCGCCTGGGTGGCTCAGTCGTTAAGCGTCTGCCTTGGGCTCAGGTCATGATTCCAGGGTCCTGGGATCGAGCCCCACATCGGGTTCCCTGCTCAGTGGGGAAGCCTGCTTCTCCCTCTCCCACTCCCCCTGCTTGTGTTCCCTCTCTAGCTGTCTCTCTCTCTGTCAAATAAATAAATAAAATCTTTAAAAAAAGGAAAAAAATAAATGAATCTAGACACAGACTTACACCTTCCAAAAAAAATTAATTCAGAGCAGATCATAGACCTAAATGTAAAATACAAAACTATAAAACACCTAGAAGACAACATGAGATAAAATCTAGGTGACCTTGGGTTTGGTGATGACTTTACAACACCAAAGGCATAATCCATGAAAAAAAAAATAAGTTGTACTTCATTAAAACTAAAAATCCTTTAACTGGGGACAAAATGTTTTGTTGTACAAATGAAGTTGAAATGTGAATTCCTATCTTAAAAAGATAATGTTGAAGTTTAAAATCATACTAAATAGGGGAGCCTGGGTGGCTCAGTTGGTTAAGCATCTGACTCTTGGTCTCAGCTCAGGTCTTGATCTCAGGGCCATGAGTTCAAGCATGCTGGGTCCCATGCTGGGCATGGAGACTACTTAAAAAAATAATAATAAATAAAATCATACTAAATATAAAAGACTAATGGGGGCACCTGGCTGGTTCAGTTGGTAGAGCATGTGACTCTTGATCTCGGCATCATTGAGTTTGAGCCCCATGCTGGGTGTACGGATTACTTAAAAATTAAAAAATCTCCTTAAAAAATTTTTAAATAAATAAGATAAAATACTAATGGCAGATCCTTGCTCGGGCCTTACTGTTTCATGGTTGTGGTGCAGGTAAGGCGAAAAGAAATGAGAACACCCTAACACAATTACTCATTTATAAGAAGACAGGAAGAAAAAATATTTGTGAAACATACAAGGAACAAAAACTTATCCTAGGGGGCGCCTGGGTGGCTCAGTCGTTAAGCGTTTGCCTTCAGCTCAGGTCATGATCCCAGCGTCCTGGGATCAAGCCCGGAATCGAGCCCCGCATGGGGCTCCCTGCTCCGCGGGAAGCCTGCTTCTCCCTCTCCCACTCCCCCTGCTTGTGTTCCCTCTCTCGCTGTGTCTCTCTCTGTCAAATAAATAAATAAAATCTTTAAAAAAAAAAAAACTTATCCTACATATAACATGCTATTTCCACTTTACCATCTTGAACATATGCCTTCTCTGAGAGACACAAGGAAACCTGATGGTTCAGGTGTTGAAATTAGATTAAATATTTCCTTGTTATCAACAGCCAAGGTCATCTCCGTAAGTCTCAGGTCCAACCCAGCATTCAGTTCACAGTCTTATATGTTTTTGCCATTTAAAAAATTCAATTAATAAAAAGAAAAGAGATGTTTTAATATTAATGTATATGAACTCAGTATCTGACTCAAAAAATTAGGAAAAAAATAAAGAGAAAAGAAATAAGGCAAAAACAAATTATAAAGAGAATCATGAAAGTAACAAATCCAAGAATTACTTTTTTGAAAAATAACACTTAATAATAAATATAAGGAAACATCTAGCAAATGTAATTAAGAAAAGAAATACACAATGCAAAACATGAGAAATGGAATTAAGAACAGAAATCAAAATTTCAAAAAAAAAAGTGAAGTATGTAACCTTTGCTCACATTTATCAAAAACCATTAAAGAGATCTACTTCCTATCCAGAGAGAAAACCGTTCTCCAAATTCCCTTCCTCTGGTCCGCAGTTTTCCAGACCACTCCAAAGCTCCCACTTCCCAAATGCCTCAAAGTCTTCCCCAAATGTTTACCTCATGTACCTTTTTTCATATTTCTCCTCCCTCCCTCTTTACCATGTAGGGTTATCATGTAGAAGTCAGATCACCTTTCCCATTACTTAAATTCTCTACCACAAAGGATATTCCGGGAACTGATCCAGCAAGCCAAACTCCTAACCATTCTCCCCCCATGATTTGCAGGTCTCATTTGCTCTCCCCTCTTCTCCTGATACTTCATATCAGAAGTCTGGGTTCCAGGCCACAAAGCTTTCACGCATGAATCAATCTATAGAACTCACCCCCATCCCATCCATCAAAAATGTTTCCTGGAGTCCAAGCAACATTGAAAGAGTAGCCCTCAGGAGCACCTGGGTGGCTCATTGGTTAAGCGTCTGCCTTTGGCTCAGGTCATGATCCCAGGGTGCTGGGATCGAGCCCCATGTCGGGCACCCCCTCCCCACTTGTGCTCTCCCTCTCACAATCTTTTTCTCGAATAAATAAATAAAATCTTAAAAAAAAAAAAAAGAAAGAAAGAGTAGCCAAGAGGTTCATTCCAAGAACTCAAGGATGGTTCAATATTGGAATTTAATAGAACATGCCACATCAACATAACACTCAAGAGAAATTATGGGACCTCAGTGGCCGCTGAAAGACATTTATAAATACAATTAAGAAGTTGCTAGGACAACAATTTTGAACAAAATGTAGTTGACGTTTCCATAAAAGAGACAGAGATTAAGGTTGGGGGCAAACAGAAAATCTACTTTTCTAGATCTAGTAACAGAGAAATCAGATCCAAAACTTGAATTACCTTCATTTGTGTCATCCTCAGGTCCAACTGAACCTGCTACAGCTTGGAATTTGGCCTTGCAGGATGTCTTTCTGCCTCTAAAGGGCTGGAGAACTGATCTGACTTACTAAAATTATTAGCCATTTTTTGTTTTATCAGCTATTAATATAGGTAACTGAATGTTAATTGCATTCCCTTGTGATCTATTACTTTAAAAAATAAAATCTGGGTTTTTTTTTCACATTCCCAAATATATATTCATTGTGGCTAATCAGAAATCTGCACAATATAACAAAATTTAAATTACCTACCTTCTCACCATCCAAAGCCAACCACTAATTAACATTTTAGTATATTTTCTCCAAGCATGAATTTGGGAATATAAACACTCTTGGTGTTTAATAAGGACATAAGTTTGTCACTGGTGTTATAACAATAATTTCTGTGTCCCAAACCCCTCAATGGGACATCAGAGGCTACTAGATTAAAGAGTGTTAACAAATTCTCAGGGCAAAAGATTAAACACTTATCTGCCCAAAGCACCAACAGCATTAGATGCCCTCCCATGGTAGTAGAGTGACTTTCTGTGTGTGGTTTGAAAAAAAAAAAAGCCCTACCAGATGGTTCAAAATAATCAGGGCCTACAGAATGCACATGCATGTGCATGTGTGCTCATATGTGCGTGCGTGCACACACACACACTCATCAGTTGAGAACCTCTGCCCTAGGAAATTCATGGATAATTGATTTGTTGAAAATGTTTAGAGAAAAAAGAAAATGTCTGGAGACAGGGTCTATAGCTCTCACCAAATTCTCTGAATCTGTGACTCCTTCAAAATGTCAGAAGTCCCGGGGCACCTGGGTGGCTCAGTTGGTTAAGCAACTGCCTTCGGCTCCGGTCATGATCCGGGTCCTTGCTTGGCAGGGAGTCTGCTTCTCCCTCTCCCTCTACCTGCTATTCTGCCTGCTCGTGTTCTCTCTCTCTGTCAAATAAATAAATAAAAAATCTTAAAAAAAAAAATGTCACAAGTCCTGGCTTGTAAAATTCTTTCCAATTCTAATATTCTGGCACTATTTGAGGCTGGGGCATTTATTCTGCCTGCTTAGAAGACAAAACTCTTAGAAGAGCTGGAGGACAGAAGTGAAGCTGGGTTCTTCTATCACAAGGAGGTTTTGAGGGAAGCCGACCCATGGAAAATGCACACATACCCCTTTACCGTCTCTGTGTATCATTTGTCTTGCTTTGACAGGGCTTCCTCTAATATCAAACCATCAGAGACTTGATAACTATGACAATGTAAAAATAACACCACTTTTCAAGGATAGGCCCAGAAGTGTCTGCTCCCAGGGCTACTCCCAGTTATACTTGTGATGAGAGCAAGAGTTACTAATCTTGGGGTCAAATTAAGGAACGAGAGGAAATGAACTATCATATTTTCAAGGCCTACCATGCATTTGACATGCTTCAAGACCCTCATCTGATAAATTTCAGACTCAGGTCTCAACCCTGGCTCTAGCTAATTATAGAGTCTAACCTCAGAGCCAAACAGCCTCCCCTTAACAATCATGTATGTTTTGTATTCTTACCTATACCCTGGTTTCCTCTCAAACTTCTATCTTGATTAGGACATCAGTTAAACACACATCAACCTTATTTAAAAAAAAAAATTACATATTTTATTGTGAAGCATTGATTCTGAAACATAGAATGTGAAACTAAGCTTTGGATTAGAAAACAGATTAAGAATTTCTTGTTCAAATGCTGCCATCTGGCGGCCAAAGACAGTAACCCAAAAAACAGACCTCCCCTTGAAAAGATATGGAAAACCCCAATAGCCCTAATCACCTGGTTTGCTAGCAAACATTAAAATCTGGAATGTTATGTAGGAAAATATTATCTAGAACATTATATGAGAAGATACTAACATGTTTATGTTCCCCTAATTCTGATCCATATGAAATACTTTGTCCATAAACAATGGCAATAAGAGGTTTATTAAAATGTTTCTAAAAGCCAAAAATGTAGCCTCACCAGACACACTTGACAGTTAAATTCAGCTGCAACAGAGAGAGTGCTGTTTTCTTCATGCGAGGTTTCATTCACTCAACAAAATTTTATTGGGATCCTATTATGTTCCAGGTACACTGAATTTCACTGAGTACTCGATGGAGAACCAAAAAACAGCATCTGTTCTAGAGAACTTCATGGTCTGGTGAAAAAAATGGTCCCCGGCCTGTAAGGTTTGGCATCTGTACAGTACCTGGGCCTCAACCTCAGAGGTGAGTATGGGCCAGAAGCTCCTGCCTGCAGGGTGCGCCTTTTTCTCATTCACGTTATCGGGACCTACTGTCTATCAGCTTCTCAGACAGATAATTCAGATAGGTATACCTAGTAGGGTCTCTTCCCTAATGCCTGACCAGCCGGAGGGATCACATTTTAGTATCTGACCTATTTCCTACCCTCTCTCTGTCATGAACATTTTCTCTTTTCTGGGTTCTTGAAAGCAAAAATTAGTTTCTGTTCCCTAGTCACTCCAGGTATTTAGTAACCCAGAGAATATTTGTGATACTGGAATTGCTGTCCATAGTAGGTAAGAATCCAGCTGCTCAAATGGCTTTTCAGGCATCATTCAAAGTCCTCTCCTCTGCCCTGGCCCTGACCTCCTATCTCCAGAACCCAGCCAAGGACAGAGCAGCAAAGGTTGATGGTCTACTGGTGAACCACAACATGGAGGTGCCCTAGGACCCTGGCAACTCCAACCAGCATTTTAAGAGTATATCCTATAGTTTCTGAGGAAATTTCTGCAAAAGGTCCTTGGCCAGTAACTAATCATTAAATTTGAAAATATGATCCAGTTTTTCTTCCAATCAAGGCAAACAATACAAGTCAGTAGTGGGGGCAGTGGATTGTGTCAACTTTTCAGCTTGTAGCTGCCTTAAGTCCAGGACAGTTTGCCTCCTTTTCAGTCTTAGATCCCATGGTGACAGTGTAGGGCCAAAGGAGCTCCCAGCCTATGGGAATGATGTGTGCAGTCCACATGAGCAGTAAACAACTATTGTTTTGCAAACTGCTCCTCCCTCTTCCGTGAAATTCTAGTGTGGCCCTCCACCCCTCATCTCAAGATGGTCCTGTTACTTGAGATGGCCAGAGTATGCCATCCACCAAAGAGACACAGTTATTAGAGATGATTATGTGACCTAAGCAAAGAAGTCAGGGTGCTTTCTCTGCTTTGGCAGAAATGTGGAAGGGTTGGGCGCCTGGGTGGCTCAGTTGGTTAAGCGACTGCCTTCAGCTCAGGTCATGATCCCAGGGTCCTGGGATCGAGTCCCGCATCGGGCTCCCTGCTCTGCGGGAAGCCTGCTTCTCCCTCTCCCACTCCCCCTGCTTGTGTTCCCTCTCTCGCTGTGTCTCTGTCAAATAAATAAATAAAATTAAAAAAAAAAAAAAAAAAAAGAAATGTGGAAGGGTGAGGGGTGGAGAGGATTGAGCTCTCTCACTCTGATGCCCGAAGCTGTTTGTGCTGCCCCTGGAGAGACACAACACAGGAAAGCAGAACTAAGAGATGAAAAGGGAGCCTAATGGTATCATTTAAACCCCTAGATTCAGCTATGCCCTTTGCCTCCCTCATGGGTCCAGAATCAGCATGAAGTGGGGAAAATGAAGACTTCTTTAAAAACTTACTTTACAGGTTAATGCATGAGTGCAAAGAATTTCTTGCACTTTAGAAAGCTCATCTGCCAATTTAGTCTGAAGGGGGAAAAAAAAGACCTTGAGGACAGAGCAATGGGAGCTAATCAGCTGATGGCTGAGGACTCAAATCTTAACAGGGAGGGACTTTAAATATAATCTAATCCAAGGCCCTGGTTTTAAATATGAAAAACCAAGACTGGAAGGGGGAAAGCGCTTGCTTAAGAGAATATTCACTGAGGCTTTACAGATCATATGGGGTTAGAGTTTGGCAGAGGAGACTAGGATTGAGTGCTGGACCACCCCAGTGCCTGGCCCTTTCATGTTCATGCTTGTTTAATCCTCAGTCAACCTGGGAGGTACATATTTTAGTTCCATTTGACAGATGATGAAATTGAGGCCAGAGAGATTAAATTACTACCCTAGTGCCACACAGCTAACATGGAACAGAGCTGAACTTCCAATATAAACCTAAGCTGATTTTTTTTCCTACTCTACGTTTACACGAAAAAAATATTATGAGGCAGGACAGAAGCAAGTGGGACTTAGGAGAGCAGCTGATCCTTATTCTCAAACAAGATGGCAGTGTCTACAGCCCCTGGCTGGCTCAATCGGTAGAGCATGGGACTCTTGATCTTGGGGTCATGAGTTCGAGTCCCATGTTGGGGGCAGAGTTTACTTAAATTTTTTTTAAAAAGCTGCCATTGTCTAAGAGGATCTGGGAAGAGTCGAGAAGAGGATTGCAATAAAGGCCAAGATCTGGTTTAAATTGCTAAATGAACCCCTTAAATCTTCAAGTCCCAGCTGCCTTCTAAAAATTGAGGAAGTTGAAATAGATGGTCTCAAAATAAATTTATAAAATGGAACAGACAAAAGGAGTTGAGTAGTGAATGGCCCAGAATCCTAGAGGTCTAAACTCCTAAACTCCTTTCCCACTGCTCCACGGTCTGGCCATTCCCTTCCCTGAAGTTTGGGTAGAGAGCAGCTGCTGACAAGGGAACACTCAGGCACTTGAATGTGTCTGATTTGATGAGTCATTCAACAATGGCCTACATAATGCTAATAATGCATCAGAGCACTAATCATCAGTAGACTCTAAAACCCAAAACCCATTCCTTGATGGTAGAGTTTGTTTGCTAAAAAAAATTAAAATAAAATAAAAATAAATGAAAAGACATAGAGTAGATTACTCTAGTTCAGAGAGTCTAATGGAATTTGAGAACCCTTTTCTCCAGCTCTGACTTAAGATCTGTAATAAACTATTTAAGGTCTACTCTTCATGCTCTCATATAAAGCATTCACTTGCTCAGTTTCAGGTTCCAGTTCATCTCTGTCATCATATCTACCTTCTCTTTAAGCAACAAAAGAACTCGATTATAAATTTGGCTTCTTGGCTAGAGTTGAAGTAACCACCCATATTTAACCATTGTATTTTAATAAAACTGCTGCCTGGCCTGGATATGATGGGGCTTAGGCAGAAGAGGATAGTCCCTAATTGGAGGAAATACAACTTGGAGTCACAAATATGAGTTATATGAATTTGTTCTATTTTTTCATGCCAGTATGCCCAGTACCTAGAGAAGACTCCATCCAATTGTAACACAATAATAAATCTGGGATAAACAGGCAAAGATCATTTTTTCTAGTGATAATGTAATAATAGCCCACCTGGGAGAGAGGGTGCCATGGGGTCTATATACCTCAATATTTCAGACCCTTTTTCTGGCCCCCCAAAATCATTATTCACATTTGCTCATCCAAAAATTCTATTATTCAAGGTCAGAGTAGCCTGGCTGAACAAAAAATGTTGAAATGGTCCAAATTTCCCTTCATTATATCTCACATATTACACTGTGATATAGTTTTTCCTTGGTTGCAGTTTCTTATCAAATATTCTCATTTTGATTTTAATATCAATATGCTAAACTACATAGCATTGTTGATTAGGTAAAAAATTAAATTGAATGTTTTTGCAGTATCTATTTTTAAAAAGTTCACTGGGTACCTTATCTGAAGTTTAATGTTCTGCAATTCTCAAGGACATTGGCTGAGGCCTCAGTGAAATCTCTGCCTTAGTCAGAGATTACTTATGGAGTCCAGCACAGTTTGGACTGTTAACATACTGTACCCAAGAGGTATTGCCACTCCCACTATCCCGGGATACATTCATGATGTAGCTGATCTATTTATGCAGATGACTGGTTTTAGTAGTGTAGATTCACTGCCTTTTAGATAGCTCATGGTAAGTCTGTCAGTCAGGGTTCCTAAACCCCTCAGACCTGCTGAGGATTTCTCTATTTCCCAAGATTCCTGTCTCCATGTGATGGCTAAACTGGAGCCAGAAGCCAGAAGCCCCCAGGATGTGCACATGCCAAAGGGTTGAGGGAGGAGCATGAGATCAAAGGAGAGCATCCCAGGGACATCCTAGAGATGAGGTCTCTCCCCTAGACCTCCATAGTGATCCCAGACACCTCCTAAAATCCCAGATGCATAGTGATGACCTATTTCTCCATAGCAGAGTTTCTTAAGTTGGGGTCCACAGACCCCCAGGGAGTCTATGGAAGCACTTTAAGGGTACATAAGATGTATGTGTGTATATATATATATATATATATATACACACACACATTATTTTAGGGAGTGAACTTCATGGCCTTCATCATATTTTTAACCTAATCTATGGAAGAATCTTCAGAGATCTGTGGAAATCTTCAAGTTATAGTTACTGGGATAGAGAGAGGCAGTTAGGTCAATTCTGACACAGCTCAGCCGTGAATCTCTGATATCCAGCCATATGCAGTATATGTGACTAACTACCAGATTCCAGGCTCCAGAAAACATCCCTGAGGCTGCAAGGACTCAGTGACCATCTCAACTATGGTCTGGTCCCTGAAAGGACCATTTGTACCTGGATATCTCAGAGGAAGAACCAGAAGAGGAAAAATATATATGCTCTGAGCCTAAGGTTAGCTGAGTTCATCACAGACCCCAGGCCACGCCTCTGAGACTGCCCTCTGAACAGAAGGAGGAGATGGGAATCATTGAAGACGGACAGTCATCAGCTCTAGGCCTTGCCCCTAAAAGCATGGGGCCCGAGGGCCTCCCCCCAATCCCTGTAGAAACAAAGCACCAGTCCCTATAACCAGTCATTCTCCCTTATCTAATGCCCAAGGTCTCCCTGGATCCTGAAATAAAACTGACCCTGCAAAGGGAAGGAAGGCCTGCAACTAGCCCAGAAAGCCAACCAGAAAATGGTGTGTATATCCTCACAGGACAGAGTCTAATCCGGGAGTTTCAGAAATGCAAGGTGCTTTGAAGCCCAGATTTCATTTATATTATGGTTCTCAAACTTTAGTATGAATAACAGTCATCCTGAGTGTTTTTGCTGTTGGTTTTTTGTTTTGTTTCATTTTGACAGAGAGAGAGAGTGTGCTCGAGCAGGGGGAGGGGCAGAGGGAGAGGGAGAGAGAGACTCCCAAGCAGGTTCCACACTCAGCGCAGAGCCCAACGTGGGGCTCGATCTCACAACCCTGAGATCATGACCCAAGAGAAAATCAAGAGTCAGCCAACTGAGCCACCCAGGCACCCAATGAATGTTTGTTTTATAGTACAGATTCCTATAATCGTGATTCAGTAGTTCTGGGGTAGAGATATTTACAGGTTGTAAAGTGGAACTAGCAATTCTGATCTCAGGCAACCATGGAGCGTACCTTTAGAAAGTATCTAGGGTTTCTAGGGGCTTTAAGGCATCAGATGTGGAAAAGGGGCTTTAAAGGAACTTACAGTCCTCAGATAAATCATTGAAATGCCATGGAGAGCTTCTGGCCAGCACAGGCCAAAGGCCCCTGGGGGGGGTCTATGGCTCCTACTGGTTAGTAATACATTTATATTCTTCAACTAATAGGAAAAATGAATTTGATGCACCAGAACCAAGACCAACTTTGAAGCCCAGCAACTTTTATAGATTATTAAATTTTTATCCTTTAAAGGGTCATAACAATGATACCTACCCCATAGAATTACATACAGTGAGAAGTAAATGAGATAATTTGAACAAAGTGTTTAGCATAATGCCCAGACACATAGGAGTTGAGTGTTAGCTGCTGTAATCATTAATTACTGCTAATTATGACTATATCCATGCTCACCAAGAAACCACTATAGCATCCTGTTTGTGAAAGACTGAGGTCAAATGTGGTCTCTATGGACTGAGGTATTCTCCAGAGAGAAGTTATTATTAAGGGTATTTTTTTTTTTAACTCAAGAGCAGAAAGAGTCCAATCCTCAAATAGATCACGAATGTAATCAAAAACATTTTAGACTTCCCTTTACCTTCAGTTCTGACATTATCCAAAAATCAACTTGCTCCAACAGTACCATCCAAATTTGGTGAAAAATGAAGCTATGCGGTTCTGTGCAACTTTTCAGTCAACAGCGACCTCTGCATGCATGAGAACTAAATCTGTGACTATTACCTGAACTGTCAACAGTTTTCAACTACCTAAGAGAGCTGCCCCAAACAAATAAACTTTATTTTCAGATGAAAGATCCAAGCAGACCAGCAAGAAGACTTGACAACCAAACCGTGATGAACATTTGGCCAAGTATTTCCTCACCAGCCAGGAACCCCTAATATTAGAAAACTCCATCTCTCCACCCCCTTGTCTAGCCTGTTTGCTTAAAATGAATAAGAACTGGTGAGACACATTTCCTGAGAAGGAAGCATGGGTGGTTTTGGATAGAAAGGAATGAAAGGGACAGAAGCAACTAAGTTTCTCCATGAAGAAAGGAAAGAGAAAGAATATTACAGAATAGATTAAGATCAGAAAACAAGACCAATTAGGGCCTTCAGGATAAATATGAGACCTCTCTAGCTGCTCTGATGAAGAGTAGTACCACAGGTCTCGGGGGAGAAATGATTAAATGTATGGACAGAAATATATAGCCCACCCTCTTCCATATCTTGCATTAGGTCAGTTTGAACATGGCTTTGCCCCCCATCAGTCAGACCTGACATGGATCCTGGAGCCTGGGGATCAGGCCTATCCCAGCTACCATCACCAGAGAACACATCCATGACAAACCCAAATTCCTAATTCCTAAACTACTTCAAGTCACCCCATATTGTAGCCACTCAGGAACAGAAGAAGCTTTGTTTAAAAAAAAAACAAACAAAAAAAACTGCATGTTTTAATTCAAGAAATAAAAGTTCACAGGCAATCCAGGACAGGTGCCAGGAATTTGCTCTACACAATCAGCCACACCTGCTGCAAAGGTTCAGGCTCCGTGGAATCACTGTGGCCAGTGCCTCCTGAGATGCTCTTTCAGCTGGGGAATGGAAGGCAGCGACTCCTGACACTCGTGACAACGCAGGGGCAGCCTCAAGAGCTCAGGCATCCCATCTCGGACACTCACTGTGCCAGCGTCCTGTACCATCTCTATCACAGCTGCAAGCAAAGAAAAAAGTTCAGAGCCCAGCTACTCTGAAAAGCCAATATAAGATACCCCCCAGAAAAGTAAATCTGACTCCAAATAAAAATATGCCAGGTATCCTAAAGCTAGTAAACTTGAGGTTAAACCCACTGTGGGGAAAATGGGCTTGATCAGATTCTAAATCTGAGCAACCTGTTTTTGAAATAATTACATTCCTTTAGGACACACTGTAAGCAAACCGTGTTACATGTCACCACAGTGCTTTACTGCTGGTTAGCCCTTGGTCAGTGGTAGCTGCCATCATTAATGTCCCAGCATACTGAAGTTCCACAGTATACACACGGGGAAATGCTCCCTTCCACATACATGCAGTCCTCCCCTGTTAATTAACCACTTGTGACATGAGGCTGCCCCCAAGCTCCTATCCAGCTGATGGCAGAAAAGACAACTGTTCAGAGCTTTCACATCCACGAACTCCAATATTTCTCAGAACAACCTTTAAGTCCCCTGTCATTACAATAAAACATCTTTCTGACTCTGACATAACAGCTTTCTAGGTCCCCCCCAAGAAGGTGGCTCAAAGCAAAGTGGCAATCCAAATATCCAGTTTATTTTTTTTATTATTTTTTTTAATCCAGTTTCTTTTAATGGGTCTCTCCGTATAGGGACACAAAGTGGTACATGGGCTTTTGAGGCCAGGTAATTATCTAAAGAAACAAGAAAATCAAATATAAGAATAGAAAAAAAAAAAAAGAATAGCTGAGAAAATGAAACAAATGTGAAAACTAAAGAACTCTGTTTACCTTGGGATTCTAGGAAGTATTCTGTATTGAAAGAATTCCAATGTTTTTTGTTTTTAAGGCAAGGAGAATCAAAATCCTGGCTGATCACATGAAGGTGTACATGGCTAGTTGAGAGAGAAGGAAATTGACCATTAAATCCATTAAAAACTATGGCTTAATCAAAATGACAAACAGTAAAAGTATGGGTATATAAAATATTGCTAGTGTTTCCATTTAATCTAATTCATTCAATCATTCACTTAAGAACATTTAATGCTTACTAAGTACCTACTAGAGCCAACCATTATTCTAGCACTGGGAATTTAGCAGTGAACAAAATGAGAAAGGCCTCTGCCCTTATAGAAATTATATTCTAGTAAGGAAAGACAAATTTTAAAAAGAAAACAAATAACAGGGAGAATTCAAATCATTAACATTGCTAAGGAGGGCGCCTGGGTGGCTCAGTCAGTTGAGCGGCTGCCTTCAGCTCAGGTCATGATCCCAGGGTCCTCGGATTGAGCCCCACATTGGGCTCCCTACTCAGTGGAGAGTCTGCTTCTCCCTCTCCCTCTGCCTGCCACTCTGCCTACTTGTACTCTCTCTCTCTGTCAAATAAATAAATAAAATCTTAAAAAAAAAAAAAAAAAACATTGCTAAGGAAAAACACAAACCAGGGAAATGGGACACAGAGTGCTCAGGGGCTAGAAGTTACCTCTTTAGCTAGAGTGTTCAAGGAAGGCCACTCCCAGGCAGTGATTTGAGCTGAGAAAGCAGTCAGGCAAGCAAAGATCTGGAGAAAGAATGTTTTGGGGAGTGGCAATGCCAAGTGCAAAGACCCTAAGATAAGAAAGAACTTGGCGCAACTGAGGAACAGAAAGGTGATAGATAGGGCTGGAATGGTTCGAGCTGAGGAAGAGAGACTAGGTGGGAGTCAGAAAATAAAGAATCTTACAGGCTGACAAGAGGTCTGCAGTGTATTCTGCTTACATTGTCTCTGATTTGCACTTTTAAAAGATCACTCTGGCTGCCCTGCAGAGAAAGAACTATAAAGAGGGTAACAATGGATACAGAGAGGAGTTAGGAAACTACTGCAGAAATAATCACACCTTAGATTAGAGCTGTAGTGTTCGGAATATATTTTGCAATAGAACCAATAGGACTTCCTAATGGATTAGATGTGGTTTGGGGGAGGTGCCACTTACAGAGATGGGGAAGCTTAAAGGAAAAGCAGGTTTGGGGCAGAAAACCAGGAGTTCTCTTTTGGACTTGTTAAACACTTTTTGTATAAATACGACTCTTAGAATCATTAGTATTTTCTATCCTCCCAATAAATAATCAAAACCAACCAATACATGCAGGAATCCAAAATGGAATATAGGCAGTATCAAACAAACCTAACAGTATTACAAACGAATAAGGGAACCACACTGAAGGGGCTCAGGAAGAAAATAGTGAAATGAACTTCGGAAAAGAGTAGTTTGGATACTGTAAAGATGGAAAGAACTATACAGAAATACTGTTGAGTAAATGTCTTTCTCACAGGGTTATGGGTTAGCTAGCAATTCTGTAATTGTTTTATGTATATACTAAGACCAAACAGGAAAGTGAATTTATTATAGCTAATGAGAGCCAGATTTTTCACCCTTGGAGAAAGAAATTACAATAAAGGAAAGGGGGAGACAAGAATGAATCGTGTAGAATTGAACTGGAGCCAGAGATACCAGTATAAGCTTGTGTTTTTCTGTACACATACAGAAATAGATAAAGAAAGAAATACGGAGATGTGTGTATCTGTATGGATTAGGATTCACACATGTATTTCCTGGCCCTATCTGCCGAAAGGACCTAGGAGTAAAGACACCCTGGAATCAACCACTTCTCTCAATATAGAAACCTAGTATCCAAGTCTTGGTTTATAAATATCTTTCTTTCTCCAATAAAATGAACTAAATAAAATAAAAAGTTCATTCCAGGGCGAGAACAGGAAAAATACAGGATAAGCCTGGAATATCTTATTCCAGAAAATAAAGAAGTGCTCAAAAAATGTTGGGGCCCTGTCAAATGATTCGGGACTCAACCTAAAGGAGCTTCCAAGGACTAAAGCTAGAACAATTTGAGCAACAAAATGAATAATGATAGACTAAATTAAAACCTATAGAATAAAATATCCATGAGTCCACACTGACAAATAACTGAATAAATACATAGTGGGGGAGAAGGGACAACTCTTCCATACAGAAGAATTCTAATTAATAAAAAAAATCACCATTAGGTAAACACCACAGTAATAACTCTTGCAGGCAAGACCTTCCAATAAATGCTAAAATCACTGGGCAAAAGTTTGAGGAGAAACAGGATACTAGCATAGTCTCTAACTATTCAAGACATTCATCAATTACAAAGGGAAATAGTAACTCAGGAGAAAAACCTGGCAGACATCACCCTAAAAAAATGATCAAGGTTAATATGAGCAATAAGCCATCTCGACATCACGTACTCCTTGATATGAATGTACTGAGAAGGACACAACATCACCTCTGTGGTATTGGGGGGGGGGGGTGCGGGGGAAGCATAACCTCAATCTAATCATGAAAAAATATCAGAAAAATCCAAAATGAGAGACATCCTATAAAACCAACCAGTAATTGGGACGCCTGGGTGGCTCGGTCAGTTAGGTGTCTGCCTTCGGCTCGGCTCATGATCCCAGGGTCCTGGGATCGAGTCCCACATCGGGCTCCTTGCTCAGCGGGGAGTCTGCTTCTCCCTCTCCCTCTGCCTGCTGCTCCCCCGCTCATGCTCTCTGTCTCTGACCAATAAGTAAATAAAATCTTTAAAAAAAAAAAAACAACCACCAGTAATCATCAAAAGTGTCAAGGTCATAAAAACTAGGAAAGGAGAAGGAAGTGTCACAAGTTAGGAGAAACTAAGGAGAGACAACAAATAAATCCAATGCAGGATCCTGGATTAGATCCTGGAGCAGAAAAACATAAAAATAAAAAAATAAAAAATAAAGAAAGGTGAAATTCAAATAAGGTCTAGAGTTTAATTAGTGGTGATATTATGGAAGATCTTTGTTTTGCTTCACACTTTTATATTTTCTAAACAGAAATATATTACTTTTACAAGAAAAAAAAATCTGTTACCCTTTCCTTTCCATACTGTTTATTCAAAATTATAAATAGTGATCATAAAAGGATATGTGAGTGGCAAATTACTGCTCATTTTGCTTCCCACCCACACTTGCCACAGCTCTTTTTAACATTCTTAGAACAATAGCATGTATTACATAAAAAAGGTATGGACACCATGATTACTATGTGAAAAGCACTCTGTAGTCAAAGGGCTCTGTTAGTCATGGGCTGTGCAGCACTGGAGAAATAGGATTATAATTATGGGTGACTTTTGCCCTAAATTTTTGAATAAGATTTTAACAAAAAAATATATACAGTTGATCCTTGAGCTGACCCCCCCACACTATCAAAAACCCAAAAGTGTAATTTTTTACTCCCCCCAAAACTACTAATATCCTACTGTTGATCAGAAGCCTCACCAATAACATAAACAGTCCATTAACACATATTTTGTATGCTATATATATTATATACTGAAATCTTACAATAAAGTAAGGCAGAGAAAAGAAAAAGTTCTTAAAGTCACAATGAAAATACATTTACAGTATTTTACTATATCAAAAAACATCTGCATATAGGTGGACCAGCACAATTCAAACCTATGTTGTTCAAGGATCAACTGCATTTTTTTTTTGTTATTTTCTAAAGTGTTCTATTTCTTTTTTTAAATTTTATTGTTATGTTAATCACCATACATTACATCATTAGTTTTTGATGTAGTGTTCCATGATTCATTGTTTGCATATAACACCCAGTGCTCCATGGAGAACGTGCCCTCTTTAATACCAATCACCAGGCTAACCCATCCCCTCACCCCCTCCCCTCTAGAACCCTCAGTTTGTTTTTCAGAGTCCATCGTCTCTCATGGTTCGTCTCCCCCTCCAATTTCCCCCCCTTCATTCTTCCCCTCCTATGTTCTTCTTTTTTTTTTCTTAACATATATTGCATTGTTTCAGAGGTACAGATCTTGCACAATTCACAGCGCTTACCAGAGCACATACCCTCCCCAGTGTCTATCACCCAGTCACCCCATCCCTCCCACCCCACCCCCCACTCCAGCAACCCTCAGTTTGCTTCCTGAGATTAAGAATTCATCATATCAGTGAGGTCATATGATACGTCTTTCTCTGATTGACTTATTTCACTCGGCATAACACCCTCCAGTTCCATCCACGTTGCTGCAACTGGCAAGATCTCATTCCTTTTGATGGCTGCATAATATTCCATTGTATATATATACCACATCTTCTTTATCCATTCATCTGTCGATGGACATCTTGGCTCTTTCCACAGTTTGGCTATTGTGGACATTGCTGCTATAAACATCGGGGTGCACGTACCCCTTTGGATCCCTACATTTGTATCTTTGGGGTAAATACCCAGTAGTCAACTGCATTTTTTTTAAATGAGGCCCAACATACATCAACCCTATGACCTAGCAACTTCACTTCCAGGAATTTACCAAAGGGCAAAAAAATGAAGTATGTGCATGATATACACAACAACATACATGAATCTCAAAATCATAATGCTAAAAAAGGTCCGACAGAAGAAAAGTACACATTGTATGATTCCACTTATATGAAGCTCTAGAACAGGCAAAACTAACCTATGCGGAAAGAAATCAGAACAACGCTTGAGGGTTGAGGGGAAGATTAATTGAAAAGAAGCGCAGGGGAACTTTCTGGGATATGACAGAAATGTTCTGTATTTTAATCAGAGTGACAGTTACATGGCATAAATGTTTGTCAAAACTGATCAAACTATAAATTTTGTGCATTCTGTTGTATGTAAGTTACGCCTCTATTTTTTTTTAAGATTTTATTTGACAGAGAAAGACACAGCGAGAGAGGGAACACAAGCAGAGGGAGTGGGAGAGGGGGAAGCAGGCTTCCCTCTGAGCAGGGAGCCCAATGCAGGGCTCGATCCCAGAACCCTGGGATCATGACCTGAGCCAAAGGCAGACGCTAATGACCGAGCCACCCAGGCGCCCCAGTGATGCCTCAATTAAAAAAAAAAAAATACTGATGGGGGAAAAAATGTGGCACAAAAATTTCATTTGGTTAAAGTGGCCCATCATATAAGTCATAATTCGCTGAATAAAATGTGAAGAATGTTGGGCAGTTAAAAAAAAATAACCAAAAGAAATTCTGACACATGCTACAGCAGAGACAGACCTTGAAGACATGATCCTAAGTGAAATAAGCAGTCACAAAAAGACAGCTACTGTATGATTCCACTTATATGAAGCACCTAGAGTAGTCAAATTTATAGAAACAGAAAGTAGAATGATAATTGCCAGGGACTGTAGAGCGGAACGGGATGTAGTTTGGGAAGACGAAAAAGGATCTAGAAGCAAACGATGGTGATGGCTGCATAACAATGTAAATGTACTTAAATGCCAATGAACTGTAACACTTAAAATCATTAAAATGTTAAATCTTGTTAGGTATATTTTATCACCAAAAAAACAAACAAATACAAGATAAAAACTCCAAAATCCAATTAGTCTGCTTATCTTGTTGCTTAGCTCTAAAGAACTATGGTGATCTGCCTTGCTTGCATTCTTTAAAAAGACTGTTATTCCTTTCTGAATACTTCTGGGTATGAGCCAAAGGCAAACAGGCTCTATATTTTTCTCTCATTTTACTTTAAATCTTAGATCTACTGAGTTGTCACAATAAAAGTCAGTGATGTTTGTCTCCTTCAAAGCAGTGGTCCTTAATTGTTTAGGAGTTTACAGATGCTTCTGAAAAATCTTAATAAAAGTCACAGGCACAAAAAATAAAAAGAAAAATCAAGGCAAGTCGGGCATAAGGGTGGAAGTTTCAGCCCACCTTCCTTGGAAACATCCCACCCTAGTCCCCTGGGCCTCGGAACTATCAGCACACCTCGGCTGAATCCATCTGTCCACCTAGACAGAACCAGAATGCACCGGCACTACACACGACACTTACCTCATGCTGGGAATGGCATGGTAACCCAAACGGAAGCGGAGTTTGCTGGACCCAGCAAAATCTGTGATCATCTTTTCCCCCACAGTGTGCATGTGTTTAAGGAGCTCAAGGTGTTCCCTGGTCACAGCCTTCAGACTGGAAATGGAAGCCCATGGTAAGACCAGCCAGTGATGACGAGCCTTGGGATATTTATCCTTAATCACCACCACCTGCTCATCTTTGTAAACCTAGCAGAGGGGCATAAGAGAAGGAACAGACATCTACCACACATCTTCTGCATGCCAGGTGCTGTCATATTCACTAACTCACTTAACTCCCAACACAATCTTATGTAAAAGGTTTCAGTATCCCAATTTCGTCAGATGAGAACTGAGACTTGGAACATGTCTTGCACTGTCACAGAGTTAACAAAGTGGGAAGTCTAAGATTGTAAACCAGGTCTAGTTGACTCCAGAGTTCAGTCACCACACTACAAAGAATAAACAGAAAATGCATAGTACAAAATAGTTCCCAAGGTTCTGATGTAACATCCCCGCAAGCATTAATTCAAATGCACTCTTCTCCACTCTAACCCAGCAGACCACGTGTCACAATCATGTGTTCCAAGAAGCCCTACCAGATCTGGCCCTTTGTCACCCAGGATGTAATTTAAGAAGAACTCAGACTCCTCCCAGGATGATGCCTGACTATTAATCCCAGGGAGCCCAATAACTACAGTCACAATATATTACCTGACACTCCCTTGAAAGAAACCCCACTAAGGTTAACACAACTTCCCTTAATAGCACCCAGAAGTTTAGGAGGAACAAAGAAGAGGGGATATTCATTTAAGGAACTGAGCTTCTCTCCAACCAATTCCAGTTGCTAACTTACTGATAATGGGAAAAGACGCTTGGTTCTCACAAAATAGCCCGATAAAACGAACCTCAGTCAGAAGGACTGATCTCCTTTGCTTTCACTTGTAGTTATGACCTCTGTGGAGTAGTCACTTAAAACATGAAGTGTATTGGGGCGCCTGGGTGGCTCAGTTGTTAAGCATCTGCCTTCGGCTCAGGTCATGATCCCAGGGTCCTGGGATCGAGCCCCGCATCGGGCTCCCTGCTCTGCGGGAAGCCTGTTTCTCCCTCTCCCACTCCCCCTGCTTGTGCTCCCTCTCTCACTGTGTCTCTCTCTGTCAAATAAATAAATAAAATCTTAAAAAAAATAAAATAAAATAAAAATGATGCGGGAGAAATCTATTTAAAAAAAAAAAAAAACATGAAGTGTATTTCAATGCCAAAATGCTATTCTGACCTGCATTTTGGGATCCTGCATAGAAATTTTCAAGCCTTGACTCCAGTGGCCCAATGATTCCTGAAACAAAAGGGGGCCATAAAAATTGCAAATGTCAATAGTTGTATTTGGCATTAGTTAATATTGTATGTCAGCAAAGCCCAACCAAACTTAGCAATGAGATTAGTTTTTAAGAATTAAGCTATACCCCCTTTACTCAATCGTTTGCCTTTATAACCTAAACCGGCTCCATTTTCTTCCTATACAGGATTCAGAGCTGTGTGTCTAGACGAAGGCTGGAGATGCCAGAGTGTCAACTGCATCTTCTTCGCCCTCTCCCACTCCATCTACAGCCTAACTACATTTCCACTTTGACATCAGGATGCGAATCACATGATCTATGAACAGTGTTCCAATGCTAACCTTCTACAGATAAACATAAGACTGACCCATTTTAGCAGTTCCATGCTAAGCACACCGCCATTATCTCCCTACCGTCAAGTGGCTTAACCTCAGGAATTCAAGAGAAAAGTACATGAAGGGACATTCACCCAAGTGACTGGTGACACAAACAAGTGACTCTTTCATCATGGTTAATAAGCCTTGTCATGGTTAATAACCCATTATGCGTATCTGGGCTTTACAGTGTACAAAACAATCAAGCAGTCATTATATCTCATTTAATCTCCACATCATCTATCAAGCACACCGCCCTCACCTTTTTGGTAGATGCATCTTTCCCTTTCTTTGAGGGCACAGAGGATTGGCCAGGGTCACTCCCAGGTTCCAGTCCTCTACAGGACTCAGCTTCCTGGGCAGCATCCCTTTCTACAGAATCACTGTTGCCTGACCTCTTTCTCTTCCTGTGTGTTTCTAGGCCAGGGCTCTCTGCCTCTTCCTCAAACTCTACAATATATGGATAAAGTTCATTCACCATGTGGAGAACTTGGCCAGGCTGCAGCTTCACCTCTTGGTCCTTCCCAATTATGACTGAGTCAATGCTGGTGGGATTGACCCCTACCTATAAATAATCAGAAAATAATTACAAAGATAGCAATAATACCATTAGCAGCATAGCCACTGCTATGTTAACCACTTACTGCATGCCAGGCACCATGCTTAATGCTCACTCCCCACACATGACAGAGAAGCTTTTATTGGTTGGCACAAACACTCTAAAATCAACAGCATAAGAAAATCATCAAGTATAAAATGGAAATCCAAATTACAAACATACATACCTGCTTCACCTTGACATATCCTTTGTTACACTCTGCTTTCAACTGTACTGAAAGAGATTTTAAAAAGTTAAACCTAAATGCCACAAAGAACCAAGCACTTGCTCCTATTCTCCTTACAGGACAATGAAGCCTCACTCCAGGAGGCAACTTGACTGTGGTTTCCTCAAAGGCCTATGAGCAAAATTGCCTGTTATGCAGGTGGCTGGGCTCCAAAGCCTTCCATAAAATGTCCACCAGCACACATACTCCCTTAGCTCCTGCTAATATCCCTACGAAGCAGCTTCACAGAATCCCCACAAATCTCGCTATTCCAGAGCCCTTGGCCCACTTAGGATCACAGACTCTGCAGTCAGGGAAGGGACCCCATTCTCTCACAGACTCTTGGTTCATAATTATATCAGGCTTCCACTATTTAATAAAACTATGAGATGCTTTCAATAGAAAAAGGCAAAAGATACACTTCTGGAAAAGAGAAGTTCAGCTGGCCTTAGTAGGCAGAGTGATTATTCTAGGAAGAGGATTGCAGGAACAGAACAGTCTGAGCATATGTGAGAAGAAATAACATTAAATACTTGTGTTCAGAGAAGTGAACAGTTTCTAGGGGGAGACAGGGTGCACAGACACCACAGCTGCTCTCCAGGAAAGAACAGGCAGAAGACAGGCTGACATACAAGTCCCTACAGTTGCTGTTGTGAAATGGGGACAGAGTGAAAAGCAGTATTTGCTTCTGTATCTCAGACCTAGCCAGCTCAAGTATGTTTTTTTTTCCCCATTTAGATTAACTCATGTGGAAAAAATCATAATCAGTACTGCAGACTCCAAGCACTGAGAAACTCTATGGGGAACACACATGTGGGGGTCTGGTAGCAGTGAGCATGTCCAGAGTTTATATGTAAAAAAATGAGGTACATGGTAAGGCTTTTTCCTAAGGACGTTCTTTTCATTAAATCCCAGGAAAGGCATTTCAAGAGCTAGATGCCATAGTCTTATAAAGATAACCCCCTCTGTGTGAGGCATTATGTAAAGGTGGAACTATCCCATCACTTCTCAGACATGGTTTCAGGCTGGAGGTCCCAGAATTAACTGTCTCACTGCTCAATGAGGAATCTCCCTGGGCAAAGCAGGGTACAAGATTCAGGTCCATCACCCCATAGTAACAGGATGGAACCTGCCTATTCTCAACACTGAATATTAACCACTTCCAGAGGGTAGAATCTGGGGTGAATGGGTCCCTGGTGTTAGCTAAAAGAGCTCAGTTCCTGAGTTTTGTTTATGGCAGACAAAAAGATTCTACCAATAGCATCCAGGAAATGTGCATCTTGGGTTATCATTATCCTGAGGAACAAAACACAGTAATCTGCACATTGCTATGACCAAGTACCTTGCTGTCGAGAACATTTCTTGTCAACAATCTTGGTCTCTGGGCCACGCCCAACCATGACTGCTTCCAAATGGGGAAGTTTGATTCGCTGGTGCCGGTTATCCTGTCTCACCAACCAGCACACCCTCATCATTACTCTGAGAGAAAAAAACAGAAGAGAATCACTGGAAAAATTAGCACAAGTCCTCCAGGACCACACCCCAGCACCACCACATACGCCATCTACCAGTGACTTCACCTAGGTCTCAATTTTCTCACCTCTAAAACATGATGATGACAGGACTCATGAGGCTGTTGTGAGAATTAAATATGATAATGTATATATTTACCTCCATGCCTAAATCAGGCTAAGCAATCAAATATTATGTTTATTGATATACTCTACGTGCTGACCATTAGCCTACACACTGAGGATAAAAGAATAATTAAACATTGTCCCTATCCTTGAGGGGCCTGGAGTATAGGTGGGGCAGACAGACTCATATGTCAATTATTACAATATGATGTGATAAGCACCATAAAAAGGGATTAACCAAATATGGCATTAGCCCAGGGAAAGGAATAACTGACTCTTGTAAGTAATATCAAAAACAGCTTAATGAGGAAGGGATATTTATGCTGAGTTTTAAAGCATGAGAAGGAGTTTGCATGGCAGAGAATTAAGGACATAAGAACAGAGTATGTTCTTCAGTCCACAGGCATCTTTATGTATATTAGGTTTCCCTCCTTAATCATCATTAACATATCAATATTAGAACAATACATTTTATTGCCATCTAACAGAAGACTGTCATAATAAATATGCAAACCTACAATGTCTAAAGTGTGAATGTGGCCCCTCTGTGCAATACACAAACTGCACAACAGTGAAGGAACTGGTTTACTTTTGAAAACAACCTTTAGGAGCGCCTGGGTGGCTCAATGGATTAAGCATCAACTCTTGATTTCAGCTCAGGTCATGATCTCAGGGCTGTAAGATGGAGCCCTGCATTGGGCTCTGGGCTCAGTGGGACGTCTGCTTAAGATTCTCTCTCTCTGCCCCTCCCCACCCACCCATCCCAATCACCGCTCCCTCTGCATGCGCACACACACTTTCTCTCTCTAAAATTAATAAATAAATCCTAAAAAAGGAAGGAAGGGAGGGAGGGAGGGAGGAAGGAAGGAACGAACGAACGAACGAACGAACAAACAACCTTCATGGCCACATAGGGTATCAGTAGAAGGGAGAGAGACAAGAAATTTGGGAGGAAAAAAAAAAAGAAAGAAATTTGGGAGAGAGATGAGGCCTGAACAAAGGCAGGGCAAAGGGAATGGAGAGGAAGAAGATCCAGAAAAATTGTGAAGGTAGACTTAATTACTGACTGTATTTGGGGAATGACAAAGGAGTAAAGGGAGACATCAATCAAGACTTCTAATTTGGAAACAGCCATTAACCACACTGAGAAATAAACAAGGAGACATAATTTGAAGTTAAATGGCAGATGAAGAAGGGATGATTTCTGATTGAAACACAATTAGATTAAGATCCACAGGTCAAGGTAGGATATATGGGTAGAAAGCTCAGGGAGAGGAATGGGCAGAATGTATATATTTGAGAGCCATCAACATGTCAGAGAAGGTGAGGCAAAGAGAGAGCATGAGATCACCCAGAGAGGGAGAGCAGGAAATTATGCACAGAGACAGGACTAGGATCTTTGGGATGCCTCCAGAAACTGACCATTCAAGCCTCTAATACCCTCTGAGAAATGTGCCGTGCAGGCAAGGCAGCACTTATCAAGCCCTCTGCACAAGCTCTGTGTCCAAAGGGAACAAAAAGGAACAAGATTTTTAAAAATCAGAGTTTTATTACCAACTGCAAAGAAAGGATAATGCAAAGGAGTGAGCAAATGAGTGCTGAAGAGGTGCAAAGTCAAAGAAATTTGATCAGTCAGGAAAGGCTTTGGAAACCACCCAACTGAAAAGGCCGAGAAGATTGATAAGAAAATAAGTGGGAGGGGACATTCCATTTTTTTTTTTAAGATTTTATTTATTTATTTGACAGAGAGATAGGCAGAGAGGCAGGCAGAGGGAGAGGGAGAAGCAGGCTCCCCGCTGAGCAGGGAGCATGATTCGAGGCTCAAACCAACTGAGCCACCCAGGTGCCCCGGGACATTCCATTTTTAAAAGCACAAGTGACAGGGACACCTGGCTCAGTCCGAAGAGCACGCAACTCTTGATCTCTGGGTCACTGAGTTCAAGCCCCACACTGGGTGTGGAGATTCTTAAATAAATAAAACTTAAAAAAAAAAAAAGGTACAAGTGACAGCACAGATTTCAGCAATAAGCCACAGGTAAGGGGTAGAAAGCAGACCTTATTAGCTGACCCAGAGGAGCTGCCCCAGAGAATTACTAAAAAATTGCAGAGGTACTGAACACTAGGCTGAAAAGTTTAGACTTCACAATCAACAAGAGACAACTGCCAAGTTATTGAGCTGCAGAGCAAAGTGAAACAACAGCTGTGTGTAGGCAGGCTGGAGCAGAGAAGTCTAGAGTCAGAGATTAGTCACGAGGCCGTCAACATAATGACCAGTGTGAGGTCCAAAAGTTCAGGCAGGTCTTTGGGAAGGAATGGATGCAAGAGCATGAAGAGTCAGCTGCATACCTAAAATCCTGAAACTGGAGCCTCAAATGATGATGATGCTACAGGCAAGTCCCACTTTTAAACGCTATGTGTTCAGAGGGGCATCTGTTTGCACTTGCTGGAAACTGATGAATGAGCAGGTAATGGACTGAGAAGTGAAGTATGTCTTCATCAGGCCTTGGGAAATAAGTCATGGTGACTGACTACTCACAGTAATAAAAGAAATCTGGAGAGAGCACAATTTGAGAGCAGGGACAGGAAGGAATCTGATGGGCCGCTGAGAGCATGGCTGGCTGTTGCAGGATAATAGGAACTACCCCTCCTGCCCTATACACACACTCATTCCCACCAAAATTCTCAAGTTATGATGTTCCTATTTACTACTTCTTGAGAAGCTAAAGCAGTGACTGCACAATGCTCACGCAACTAACGTTAAGCAACATTTTGGCCCATTTTAGCCTCCAGTTCCAATTTCTAGGAATGAAGCATTTTAGAATATGGGGAGTACATAATGATAGGTGCTCCTGAATCTTTAAATTGGTCCATCCAATAAAACTCCATAAACTGCAAGTTCTAGGACAGAAGTCAAGCCCATTTTTTGCTTACCAATATATCTCCAACACTTAATACTTGGCATACAGGAACGCAATATATATTGCAAGTAAATCACCAGATGATAATCCTATCCAGATTCTCATCCCTTTCTTCTCTTTCCCCTGCTCCAGTTCCTCTTAAGTGGTCCTTTGCTCCTCTCTTTGGGCAATCCCATCCTCACATCTAGGCAGATAAATCCTAATTCTCTATTTTCTAACTCCCTACTTTTCATTCCAGGAAAAAATTCTGGTTATATCTTAAGGAACCAAAGTGATCTGATAGGCCACACAAGCCCAGCAATCTGATAATGTGGAACAGTGCTGTCCAGTAGAATTTTTTGCAATGATGGAAGTATCGTTAACCTGCATTGTCTAATAATGTAGCCACCATGTGACAATCAAGCATCCGAAATGTAGCTAGCGCAACCAAGGAACTAAAGTTCTTAGATTTTTTTAAACATACATTTAAATAGCTACATGTGGCTGATGGCTACCATGATATCCAACTCAGCCCCAGAAATTTGCCCAAACTGGTAAGTACCAAATTCCTCAGGCTTGAGGTTAAGACCCTCATACTCTACCCCCACAAAGGTTACTTATGTCACCTCCTACTTCCTTTCATAGAACTAGCCCACCCTTCCCTTCCCCTAGACTCACATACGTTTATTCTTACACACAAATACATCCCTCAGGTATGATGTACTGAGTCACATCTCCCAAGTAAGTCATTCTTTTTTTTTTTTTTTTTTTTAAAGATTTTATTTATTTATTTGACAGAGAGACACAGCGAGAGAGGGAACACAAGCAGGGGGAGTGGGAGAGGAAGAAGCAGGCCTCCTGCCGAGCAGGGAGCCCGACGTGGGGCTCGATCCCAGGACCCTGGGATCATGACCTGAGCCGAAGGCAGACGCTTAACGACTGAGCCACCCAGGCGCCCCCCAAGTAAGTCATTCTTAATATGATCTCCTGGCATTGGATTATACCGTTTCCTCCTTCCTAGAATCCCAAATCCTTCTCAATTCCCAAGTCCCACCTCCTCCAGGGAGGCCTTCACTGAACTATCTTGTCTTCTCTACATCTTGCCATAGGGTGTGGTCAATTTATCTTCACAGTTCTCTGAAAATTAAATGTGGATGTAATTCTACTCTCCAAATGAGATTATAATCTCCTTATATACAGCCTGCATCACTACCCATCCATACAGAAAACTCAGGTCTCTAGAAGATTATGGCCCTAGGCTAGGCCTGGCCTTATACTTCTCAATATCCTCTGGTGTTCGGCATACCTTTATCTAGTGCATACTATCTGCTAGGCACTTGTTAAATGTCTTACTTTTATTATCTCATTTAATTTTCCCAGCAACTCTCATTCTAAGGAAAAGAAAATTTAAGGCTTAAGAAAAAATAGGTAACCTATTTTTAGTTTGGCATAACCAATGTGTGCCAGAGATAGGATTTGAATCAATTCTAAAGAACGGGTTTTTGTTTTTTTTTAAAGATTTTATTTATTTATTTGAGAGAGAGAGAATGAGAGAGAGCATGAGAGGGAGGAGGGTCAGAGGGAGAAGCAGACTCCCTGCTGAGCAGGGAGCCCGATGCGGGACTCGATCCTGGGACTCCAGGATCGTGACCTGAGCCGAAGGCAGTCGCTTAACCAACTGAGCCACCCAGGCGCCCTAAAGAATGGGTTCTTAATCACTACACCATATACCTTTTGTCTTCACTCATTTGATCATTCAATTAAAATTACTATGTGCCGGGGCGCCTGGGTGGTGCAGTCAGTTAAGCATCCGACTCGTGGTTTTGGCTCAGGCTGTGATCTCAGGGTCATGAGATCAAGCCCCACGTCGAGCTCCATGCTCAGCATGCAATCTGCTTGAGATTCTCTCTCTCTATCCCTCCCAGTCGTGTGCTCTAAAATAAATAAATAAATCTTTTTAAAAATTTACTACATGTCTACAGTGTGCCTTGTGCTATTCTAGTACTGAGAAAAAAAAAATAATACATATCACTCATATAATGGAGGTATAATATATCATGCCTGCCTTCAAAAGGCTCAGTCTTGTCGGGGAGAGAAACACAAAAACATTTATAATAAATGTAGTAAGTATAGTGATTGGTCTGTGCAGAGTATCATGGGAGCACAAGGCTGGAGTACCCAACCCAGACATGGAGAAAGGAGATGTCAAGGAAGATTTCCTATAGGAGTCAGACCTAAAATGAGTCCTATATATAAGCCAGATTAACTAGGTGAAGGGTCATCCTAATTAGGTGAGGAGAAGGAAGTGGATAAAGGAAACAGGGAGAAAATTCAAGTCAAAGGGAATAGCAAGGGCAATGCACAAAGAAATAATAGACTGCACATGAAGAAGCAGTTCAGTGTTGCTACAACTTAAAATATGAGGCAGAAAAGAGGCTAGAGACACAGGCACGTCCAGAATAAGCAGAGCCCTGGGTGACTGCCTGAGAAGCTCAAACTTTAGAAGTTCCACTGGATTTTACAATTTAATAAACAATAAAAATTTGCTAAGTGAATGAGAAAAAAGATCAGATGAATGAACAGACAGATACTTAAAGATTATTAAGCAGGACTTTAACACAGATTTGTGTCAAAGATCATTTGAGGGAGGAGGGTACGTGTTACTTCTATCACCTCATGTGAGAAGATACATGGGGAACAGGACTGGAGGCAGGGAAATCGTTCAGAAGGCCATCACATTTCAGATGAAAGATGACAGTGCCTAAAGTAGTTCAAAGGTAGGGATGAAGAACAACACAGATTTGAGAAATATTTAGGGGGTAAAATCATCAGGACTTAGTGATCTAGGTGACCCTTTTTACCTTTGTGATGAGAGCAAGTTCAGGGAAGACAGTTCAGTTTCAGGCTTGTGAATTTGAACTGTGGGACTTGCAGGCAGAGCTGTCTAGTAGGGTGGTCAGAGGTGAGGGTGAAAGTCAGAAAAAAGGGTCTGACAACTTTGATTTGGGAGCATGTAGAAGGGAGTTAAAACCAAGCAAGTTGATGTGCTCTCAGGCAGTGTATCCAGAACAAAAAGAACAGTGAGCCAAAGTCACAAGCCTTGCAAATACCCAACATTTTAGGGGAGGAAGAAAAAAGACTACCCACAGGAGAAATGGCTGGTGAGAGAGACACATGGAGAAACAGCTAGAATGTAAGCTCCTTACAAGGAGGCACTTTGTCTTCCTAGTCTCTGTATCATAATAAATGTTTGTTAAATAAATCAGCTGAATGTATTATTCTGGAAAGCAAAGCAGTAGAGGAGTGAGAGTTTCAAAAGCAGCAAAGGTGACTAAAAAATGTCTATCTGGTTTGATAATTACTGTAACTTTAAGGTTAAAATTTCAAGGGAATGATAGGTCTCAAAGGGAGACTGAAGACAAGAGTGAAAGGTGAGGAAATGGAGATAGAATTTAGAATACTCTTTAAAATAGTTTGAATAAGAAGGGGAATAGAGTTACTGGATGAAATCTAAAGGAAGGATGGATCACTAAGACTTCCTTTCTTTCTAGCTTGGTAGGTTAGGGGGCAGGTGACCAGGAATCTGAGAAATCTGGCATGTTTATACAAAACTAGGACATAGGGGCAGAAAAGACAAATGAAAACAAGGTCTCATAGATGAAAATATAAAAGGTAAGAAGCAAAGACACAGGGATTCGCTTTTATCAGAGCAGAGTGAAAGAAAGGTAAAAAGGGTGTAAGTCTAAGACTTTTTTAAGAAGGGAAAGCAGGGGCAAAATTTTGAGGGAAAGCACATCTGATGACCTCAATCCACTCCATAAAATAGTAGGTAGGAGTGAGGTGTTTGGGAGCTTAATGAACAGTTGAAAAAAATCAATGTAATACAGTGGATAACATCCGGGCCTCTTAAGTTCAACTGCTTGAGTTCAAATCATGGCTCGGTAACCTACCCACTGTGTGATTTGACGCCAATCATTTAACCTAGGCCTTTAATTCTTTAGCTGTAAAACAACATTAAGAATTGCTCTACAACACAGGATTTTCACAAGGACTGAATGAGGAAGTATGCAAAGCTCAGTGTCTGGCAAAAAGTAAGCATTCAACACTATTATCACTGGTTAACAGTGAAGACAGGATAAAAGCAAGAGCTAAGGACATGTAAAAAGATCATCCCCCATCACTGACTGTGCAACTTAGGTGGAAGGGCACAAGTCTGTATTGTCTCCCTACATGTACAGTCTGGTCTCAAGTATTTTAACAATTCCTAATATGTTAGATTCCCTAAAGGCTCTAAACACTAATTCCAAATGGAAATTATATCCCTGCTTTTTTGAACCACTATCACTGCCTACATGATAAAAAGCTTGCTTCTTCTGGCCCTCCTATTAGGCCTGTTGAGGACGACGTGAAGGCCCCTCCAGTTCCTTTCAGGAAGCGCTTCTAGAGGAAACAATGCCCTTCCTGACAAGCTGAGCAGCCTCCTGGGCTGGACAATACCCTCTCTCTCTAATCTTTTTTTCTGCTTGTGTTGTGACCAAGCTGTGGGGTGAGAGGGGAGGTGAACGAACGTGAGGTGGGGCGGCGACCGAAAAACGGCCCAAGGGAGCTTGGCAAAATGAGACGCCTAGAGCCCGAGGACGGAGCAAAGCCTGACGGGGAAAAAGCCATAAAAGCATTATTCAAGGAACATGATTCAAGGGCAGTAACGACCCCGGTCCAGGACCCACAACCACGGTTTTCCACCCGGCCCGCAGAGGAGGTAGGCCAACAACTGCCTTACCTCGAGACCGCGGAGACAGACAAGCGCAAGTCACTCTTCAGAGCCGCACCACTTCCGGCGCTGTGTGATGACGTCACGAGGCCATCCAGGGAGCAACCGGTGATGTCACCAGTGCCCGTCCAAAGATTGGCTGAAAGGGTCTCTCCCAATACCCGGATCGGGAAGCGTCGGCTCCTATTGGTCCCTCTCGGGCCGAGGTCCTAGTGCGGTTTCTGGCAATGATCCCGTGGAGGACTAGCAGAGCTTCTCTCCATCCGCGAGTCTTTTCCCCGTCACCACCTCTCAGTCTGAGTCCGGAGAGACTTCAGGCAGCTGTCCTCTCTGTGGCCGTTTCTAGGCAACTGTGCAGTGCCTTGACACTCCGTTAGTAGAAGCTCATTACCTTTAAGGCCATCTTTTCCGCTGTAGAAAGTACCTGCTGTGGCATCGTTTTCCTGCCCTCTTTCAAAACTGCAATCGACTCTATTTTGTCTGGGGAGAAAGGGCTGGAGGGACATGCGGTGGGAAAACCTGATTAAGATTGTTTTAATGCTGTCTTTACTAAATGAACTGGCTGACAGGCAGTTAGGGAGGAGAGAAGCAGCAGGCTGCTGGGATGAGATGGGTTTACCGATTTTTATAGCGATTCCAGGATGTTCCCTAAGAGTCATGTATTGCAATTATTCGAAGGCATTTTGGCAGATGGAACAATTCCTATCTTGTGGGTGAAGGCATAGTTTATAATTTTTCTCAAACTAAATACAAACAGCCTTAAAGGAGTCACATTTCTTGCTCAGGATGGAATATATTTCCTTCCACAGAAAAGCAGAGTTAACGGTATGACAGAGATACCAGAGCTATTAAAATAGGGTAGAAGAATCTTCCAGGAAACACAGAAAAGAGACTTCCTCTTTTTAGCAGTGAAGATGCAGGTTTATATTAGGGTCATACCAGGAAGTAGGGGAGCACAGGAAGCATCTTAGCCACACAGCCTTCATGGTGGTGGAATGTGATTCACGGCTACTGGAGGTAAAATTAGGTGGCTCTGGTCACCTGACCAGTTCCCTCAGAATTAAGCTTCTCTTAGCCTCTGCTTCTATCTGACCGGCCTTAGTGTGTCTTGAATTCAAAATTGGATTGGATTATTCTAATTGGATTATTTACCATATATTGTGCAAAATTGGGCAGAGTTTCCATGCCCAGCCTACTAGGTCTAGCCCTCTGTCTATAGCATATTACTGGCCAGAGAAGCAGGGTCACATGGCACAAGGGCATGACAAACACTTAAGACTTTCACAGACCCTACCCAGAACGGAAAACATATCACAAACAGATACACAGAAATTAATAAAGAGTTGTTTGTAGTATTAGCTAATGTCGTGGCCCTCAAAGTGTAATCCTTGGATCAGTAGCAGTAGCCTCACAACACCTAGGAACTTGTTAGAAATGCAAATTCACAGGCCTCACCCCAGGCTTACTGATTCAGAAACTTTGGGGGTGTGGCCCAGCAGTCCGTTTTAACAAGCCCATCAGGTTATCCTGATGCATGATCAAGTTAGAGCTTCAAATTAGGAAGGCAAAGACTTCAATGTGTACATCATGATAAATGTGTTTTGTGGCCTGCTCTGGGCTTTGGGGGCTTTTTTTTTCCCTTTTTCAAATTCAAAAAAATTATTTTTAACTGTGGCAAAATACACATAAAACTTATAAGCCATTTTTAAGTATACAGCTCAGTAGTTTTAAGTATATTCACATGTACTGAATCTATCTCCAGAACCTTTTAATCTTGCAAAACTGAAACTATGTGTTAAACAACTCTCTATTTCCCCTTCCTCCAGCCCTTGACAACCACCAATTTACTTTCAGTTTCCATGAGTTTGACCACTCTAGATACTGCACATAAGTGAAATCATGCAGTAGTTGTCTTTCTGTGACTGGCTTATTTCACGTAGCATAATGTCCTCCAGTTTCATTACTTGTAATATGTCAAAACGTTCATTTTAAGGCTAAATAACACTCTATTGCATGTATACACCACACTGTTTACAATTGCTTTGTCTGTCAGTGGATGTTTGGATTGCTCCCATCTTATGGATATTATGAATAACGCTGCTATGAACATTATTGTACAAATACCTCTTCAAGATCCTGCCTTCAATTCTTTTGGATATATACCCAAAAGTGGGATTTGTGGATCATATGACAATTCTATTTTTTATATTTGAGGAACCACCTACCTACCGTTTTCCATAGCAGCTGCACCATTTTACATTGGACACAAGGGTTCCGATTTCTCCACATCCTTGATAACCTTGTTATTTTCTGGTTTGGGGTTTTTTTTTTAATAGCAGTCATCCTAATGGGTGTGAAGTCCAGACACCTCGTTGTGGCCTTGATTTGCATTTCTCTAATGATTAGTAATGTTGAGCACTTTTTCATATGTTTGTTGGCCATTTGTGTATCTTCTTTGGAGAAATGTCTATTCAAGTCCTTTGCCCATTTTTTTTCTTTTTGGGCCCCCACTTTTAAATCAAGTTACTTTGTTGTTGTTGCACTGTAGAAGTTCTTTTTATATTCTAGATATTAATCCATTCCCAGATATATGATTTGCAAGTATTTTTCCCCATTTCATAGATTGCCTTTTCACTCCATTAGTTGTGCCCTTTGGTGCACAGAAATTTTTAATTTTGATGTTGTCCAATGATCTATTTTTACTTTTGCTGCCTGTGCTTTTGGTATCATAGCCAAGAAATCATTGGAAGCTTTTCCCCCATTTTATAGTTTTAGGTCTTATATTTGGATCTTTGATCTATTTGGTCATTTTTTTTATATGGTATAAGATAAGGGTCCAACCTCATCCTTTTCCATGGAGATACCCAGTTTTCCTAACACCGTCTGTTGAAAACATTGTCTTTTCCCTATTGCATGGTCTTGAAATCTTTGTTGAAAATCATTTGACCAGGGGCGCCTGGGTGGCTCAGTCGGTTAAGTGGCTGCCTTTGGCTCAGGTCATGATCCCAGAGTCATGGGATCAAGCCCCGCATTGGGCTCCCTGCTCAGCGGGAAGCCTGCTTCTCCCTCTCCCACTCCCCCTGCTTGTGTTCCTGCTCTCACTATCTCTGTCAAATAAATAAAATCTTTTAAAAAAAATAAAAAAAATAAAGAAAATCATTTGACCATATATGCAAGGGCTTATTTCTGGCTTCTCTATTCAATTCCATTACTCTATTCGTCTGTCCTTATTATAACCATTACCACCGTTTTGATTACTGTTGGTTTCATAGTAACTTCTGAAATCAGGAGTTATGAGACTTCCAACTTTGCTCTTCTACAAGATTGTTTTGGCTATTCTGCTCAGGAGGTTTTAATTATCTTCTAATTCCAACAGAAATTAGAAGATCTCACATGAAAATTGGGATTGTCTATTGAAAAAAATCAATAAATCCAGCAAATTCTGGCAACAAATAGCCAGAATTGTGAGTGACTATCATGTGCTCTCCAGGCTACTGTCTCCACCTACTCATTTATATAACCTGTCTGGTCCCTGAGGGCTCTTCTTTCTTTGAGACTTTGAGAATCCTGGTCTAAGGGAACGGCAGTTGGTGCCAGAGGGACCAACCTGGGAATACTGCAGTGGTCTGGTCCAGAGATTTGCTCAGAAGGAAAAGTACAGAATCCTAGGAGAGGGCATTGCTAGGAAACTTCATTTTGTTTTTTGGGGTTTTTTTGTGGGGGGGGACATAGGGTGAGAGTGGGGTTGGGAGGGGTGTGAGAAAAGACCTGTGTGAGGAAAGGAAAATAAATCAAGCCCAGAAAGTTCAAAAGGAAACAGACAAGTGAAGGCTAGGGAAAAGAATATTCCAAACCTATGATCTACACTGAAAAAAAGAGCAATACACAAAAGCCCTACAGCAGGACTTAAGCACATTCTTCCAGGCATGATAGAAGTCCAGTGGAACTGAAGAGTAGACAGTGAAAGGAAATGGTGAGATCTGAGCAAGGGTCAGATAGTAAACCATTTAGGAACTGTATGTGGGTTCACCCTATATTCAGTGAAAAAGCCCTAAAGATTTAGCCGGGGGAATAATATTATTTAATATTTGTTTCATTGGATGCTGTGGCTACTGTGAGGAAGAAAGGATGGGTGGGGTGGGGCAAGAACAGTAAGGGTGAGAGCAGTTAGGAGTATACTGATATAGTGCAAAGGATGTTGGCAGCCTGGACAAGAGGGAAAAGGTAGATAATTCAAGAGATGTTTTGGAGGCAGGATCAGTTGGACAAGACATTCTTCTCTGTAGGCAGACCTAGGTGAGATGCCAAATAATAAAAGTCACTTGGTGGGGATAGGAACAAAACCTAGTGAGCTAGGGGCGCCTGGGTGGCTCAGTCGTTAAGTGTCTGCCTTCAGCTCAGGTCATGATCCCAGGGTCCCGGGATCAAGCCCTGCATTGGGCTCCCTGCTCAGCGGGAGCCTGCTTCTCCCTCTCCTACTCCCTCTGCTTGTGTTTCCTCTCTCGCTGTGTTTCTCTCTGTCAAATAAATAAATAAATTCTTAAAAAAAAAAAAAAAAACCTAGTGAGCTATAAATTTAGTTGCATGTTTCATATGTCCAAAATCTTCTTGGGATGCCTGGGTGGCTCAGTTGGTTAAGCAGCTGCCTTTGGCTCAGGTCATGATCCCAGAGCCCTGGGACTGAGTCCCGCATCACATCGGGCTCCTTGCTCAGGAGGGAGCCTGCTTTTCCCCCTGCTTGTGCTCTCATGCGTTCGCGCGTGCTCTCTCTCTGATAAATAAATAAATAAATAAATAAATAAATAAATAAACAAACAAACAAATAAATAAAATATTAAAAATGAAAAAAAATCTCACTGCAGGCACCTACCACTCTGCCTGCTGGATTCCTCTGGACCCAGGAGCTTTCCTGAGTGCAAACACACCAGAAATGAGGGGAATCTATGCCCTTGGGAGCATTTGTGAAATGATGTAAAGAAGTGGATGGGTAGGGGCGCCTGGGTGGCTCAGTTGGTTAAGCGACTGCCTTCGGCTCAGGTCATGATCCTGGAGTCCCGGGATCGAGTCCCGCATCGGGCTCCCTGCTCGGCGAGGAGCCTGCTTCTCTCTCTGACCCTCCCCCCTCTCATGTACTCTCTCTCATTCTCGCTCTCTCAAATAAATAAATAAAATCTTTAAAAAAAAAAAAAAAAAGAAGTGGATGGGTAAACTTGTTTCCTCACCTTGGGGTGAAACAACTTTGAAGTATGTACAATACTGTCTCCCAGAGGTTCTCCAGCAACACTAAGCCCCAGTTGCCCTGAGTGATAACCTGCACATTGACTTCCTTCCCATCCCAGTCTCACTTCTCCACACCCCTACAGGAGCTTCTTTGGATCATCTCCTAAATAACATACTGAAATCCTTGCCTTAGTGTCTGTTTCTGGGGGAATCCACCTAACAAACTCCTCCTGACTATTTTCTAAAGATATAATTTTATTTCTCTTTTTAGAAAAGTTAATAATTCCTACTGCTTCCCAACTTTTTAATGTCATACTACAAAGATTAAATCATATTCACAGAACACTGGGGTAAACTTATAAGGAATTAGATGAAAAAAAATCATTACATTTCCTTTATAATTAACTATGGTAAGAAAAATTAAAAACAAAGTATTTGGAAAAATTGTACTGATTTTGGCTAAATATTCAAATAAAATATTTTTAAATTTTTCATAAGAAACTTGAGCATGTTTCTGTGATTATCTTTTTTTTTTAAAGATTTTATTCATTTATTTGAGAGAGAGAGCACAAGAGCAAGAGAGATTGAGAGAACAAGAGGAGGGAGGGGCAGAGGGAGAAGCAGACTCCCTGCAGAGCAGGGAGCCCAACATGGGACTTGATCCCAGGACCCTGGGATCACGCCATGAGCCGAAGGCAGACACTTAACCAACTGAACCACCCAGACATCCCCTTTTATTCTTTTTTTAAAGATTTTATTTATTTATTTGAGAGAGAGTATGTGTGTGTGAGTAGGGGGAGGGGCAGAAGGAGAGAGACAATCTCATGCAGACTCCACACTGAGCACAGAGATGGATGCGGGACTCAATCCCACGATCCTGAGGTCATGACCTGAGCCAAAATCAAGAGTCAGACACTTAACCGTCCAAACCACCAAGGCACCCCTGTGAATATTACCTTTTTGACATTGGGTTTCATGATGAAGTAAAATATATATTTTCTGATTAAAATTTCTTAATCATAATCTTTTCAAATTCTTGGGAGTCATACCTATAATTGGTACACCAGTAGAGAAGTTTTGTCCTATACATCACAGTGTAGACATGCTAATACATCTATAAACTATACCCTATAATTTACTTTAAGATCTTCCACCTATAATTTAAACCTTATTGTTTTCAACTCCTGCTTTTAGGACTGGGTTAACTTCCTACTATGGGTTGATTTCACAGCTTACTCCCTCAAGTTTCTAAATTTCCAAGAGTTCAGGAAAATAGTCACCAAAATTCCAAGTAGTGACAGTCATACTATTAATGGTTCATGTTAGAACTTTTATTTCAATTCAGCAATTCTTATTTGTGTAAATCACAGATGTTGTGCTGGTCTCTCTTCAAATTTCTTATAAACATATTAAGAAGAAAGTCACAGGAAGTTCTAACTTGTCCTGCCTTACCTCCCACCATCTCTTCATTCCCAGCCTTGTACCAGGCAATACTGAACTTCTCACCCTTCAACTCCCTCCTCCCCAATACTGAGATGGATGACCTGTCCCTCCTTTTCCCCACTTACTTAATATTTATTGAGTACCTGCTATATGGTAGGTACATTCCTCAGGTATGAGGAATATAAAAATGAACAAAATAAAGACCCCTTTTCAGTCTAGTGGACAGAAAGCTGACAATAACACACAAACAAATGTATGTCACATGGTGATTTAAGTGCTATAAAAAAAATACAAATTATACCATGCTGATTAGAAGAACCCTATCTGGGACGCCTGGGTGGCTCAGTCGGTTAAGCGGCTGCCTTCGGCCCAGGTCATGATCCCAGGGTCCTGGGATCGAGTCCCACATCGGGCTCCTTGCTCAGCAGGGAGCCTGCTTCTCCCTCTCTCTCCCTCTGCTTGTGCTCTGTCAAATAAATAAAATCTCAAAAATAAATTAATTAAATTAAATTAAAAAATAAAATAAAAGAACCCTACTCAAAAGCATTCATACTGATACCATTTATGTTAATTTCTAGAACAGGAAAAACTAATCTAAAATCTGTAGTGGAAAAAAATCGTAACAGTGCTTGCCTCTCTAAAAGTAGAACCAGGGACTGACTGAAAAAGGCACTTGAAAGAACTTTCTTGGTGATGGTGATATTCTGTATCTTGATAAGGGTTTGGGTTAACTGATACATGTGTTTGTCAAAACTCATCAAAATGGAAAAAAAAACTCATCAAAATGTACAGTTAAAACTTGTGCATTCATTTATTTCTATGTAAACTTTACCTTAAAAACTTTAAACAAATATTGAACTCTAGTTAATTATATGCAAGCTGAGGTGTTGAAAGGCAAAATGTACTGATATCTGCAATTTATTGAATTGTATTTAAAAAGTAGATGAATAGAAAGATGAAGAAAAATGAGATAGAGCAAGCAGAGTAAAACGCCAGTTCTAGAATCTAGTAGGGGTTATATGGGATGAGCTAAGCCCTGGCCCAACTGCAGTACTCAAATGCATTCCTGATGTTCATGCTATTTTCTGGAATATTCTTTTCCCCCAAATTCACTCTTGCTCCTCTAATCCATTCACACTGCAGCTATAGAATATATTTCAAAACACAAATCTAACCATGTCACTCCCCTGCTTAAATCCTCTCATGGGCCTCCACTGCTCATCCAATTAAGACTAAACTCACTGGGCGCCTGGGTGGCTCAGTTGGTTAAGCGACTGCCTTCAGCTCAGGTCATGATCCCAGGGTCCTGGGATCGAGTCCCGCATCGGGCTCCCTGCTCTGCGGGGAGCCTGCTTCTCCCTCTCCCACTCCCCCTGCTTGTGTTCCCTCTCTCGCTGTGTCTCTCTCTGTCAAATAAATAAATAAAATCTTTAAAAAAAAAAAAAAAAGACTAAACTCACTGTTTAGTCTTATTTTTACACAAGGTCTAATCCCATCTACTACTCTCCCCTTGCCTATCCAGATACCCAAACACAGGGGCTGTCTTTCAATTTCTTGAACCCATTCAGTCAATGTTCTTGAAAACTACTCTAGTAGAGTAGAAAACTACTCTAGCTAACTTAAAGATGATGGGGCTGCCCTTGGTACCATTCCCAAAGCATATGAATCCTGTACTATCCAGGTACTCAACCTCATAATTACAGATGGTTAACAGTAACTCCCAGAACAGAAGGGCCTGAACTCTTTGCGTTGTCAAAATCAGCTCTTCCCACTAGTAAGAGGGACATGGCTGTAAGAACCCACATGGACACATGCATCCCACATTCTCCAGTGTCTTGGCCTCCAGCCAGATGAAAGCAGAGAAGTGCTAGTTCTCCATTGGCTGGTACATTTATTCATTCATTCAACAAGTATTTCTGAGCACCTTCTACTTGTCCAACATTGTTTTAGGTACTATGGCTACCACTGTGAACAAAAAGTTCCTGCTTGCAAAGAGCTTACAATCTAGTGGGGAAGGGAAGATCATAAAGAAGTATACAGGTCACGTGAGGATAAATGCTATAAAGAAAAAGCAGTATTGGGGCACCTGGGTGGCTCAGTCATTAAGCATCTGCCTTCGGCTCAGGTCATGATTCCAGGGTCCTGGGATCAAGCCCCACATCGGGCTCTCTGCTCAACGGGAAGCCTGCTTCTGCTTCTCCCTCTCCCTCTCCCTCTCCCACTCCTCCTGCTTGTGTTCCCTCTCTTGCGGTCTCTCTGTCAAATAAATTTTTTAAAAAAGAAAGAAAAAGCAGTATAGAAAGTGATGAGGGTATTTTGTGTATTATGAAAGGCCTTTTTTGAGCACAGACCTAAAAGAAGAAGTCATGTGGATATCTAAGTGAAATGGGAAATCATTGAAGGATTTTACTGTTCTTTGAAGATTTATTTATTTATTTATTTGACAGAGGGAGACACAGCGAGAACAGGAACACAAGCAGGCGGAGTGGGAGAGGGAGAAGCAGGCTTCCCGCTGAGCAGGGAGCCCGATGCGGGGCTCAATCCCAGGACCCTGGGATCATGACCTGAGCTGAAGGCAGACGCTTAACCAAATGAGCCACCCAGGGGCCCTCATTGAAGGATTTTAATCAGAGGAGTGACCTTTTGAGCTCTGCCACCACCAATATATGTTTAAGTGACGTATTTTTAAAGGATCATTCTAATTACTTCATGGCACCAGGATCTTAAAAAAGGGGAATGGTTTACAATTCTGCTGTTTCTTCAACCCTTAATGTCTGTATCCATTCACCACTGAGAGTGTCTCCTCTGTATTAGGCAGGGAGCTAAGTGGTAAGGATAGAGAAGTCAAGCCAGACACAGCTCCTCTGATTAAGAGTCTTTTAGTCTGGTGAGCATGGGGCCAACATACTTTCACATTTCACAGACTTACCTCTGAGCTATTCTACTCTCCTGAGCCTGTCAGTATCCTTCCTGCCAATCCTTCACATACTGACCTAGCTGCTCTACATCAGACTGGATGCCCAGTGGCATTTTCCTGACCAGGGTTTGGCTCCTCTTGGCAACAGATTTGTATGGCTACACTTTTACACTATTCAGGCAACCCCAAAAGCCTCCTACCTTGTCACTTGTTTTGTCAGCAAAGCTCCATCTCTGCATATCAAAGTTACACAGTTTAATGAAATTTACTCTTTCTTTCTACACACATAGAATAACATAACTCTAAATGATATCATTTGTAACAAAAGTTTTTAGCCACTCTCCAGAGGGCTTTTGATACAGAAAAGACCTCACTTTCTACCTATGTGACTTCTCCCTGATGTCTTAGAGAGGGGGGATATGGCGAATGTGATTGAAGAGAAAAAAGAACAAAAACATTTTTTGGAAAAGGTAGATTTAGCCTCTCTGTGGTAATCTAATACTTTACTAGACCCTTGATTCTCACTTCTCAGAATTCTCACCTCTATATCGTCCCTCCCCACACTGACTCTGGACTTGGTCAAGGGACGAGCTTTGGCCAGTGGGACATTTACAAGTACAAGTCTTGATAAATGCTTGCATATTATGGCCTATCCTCTTCGGGTGTCCTCTTCAGAACCCAACTGCCATGCTGTGAGAAACCCAGGTTAGCCATGTGAAGAGATCATGTGAAGGAAAACTGGGGTCCTAGCCAATCACCCCAGCTGAGCTCCTGGCTAACAGACAGCATGTGAATGGTCCAGCTTGGAAGGACCCTCCAGCCCTAGTTCAGCCATCCCAGCAGTCACCACGCAGGAAAAGATGAGCTATGCCTGCTAAGCCTTGTTCTGATCACAGAATCTTGATCAAATAAATGACTGTTGATATATTTTGGGGGCAGTTTGTCCCACAGTATTAGATACCCAGAACACCCTTTTCTTTAAAAAAAATAAAATAAAATAAGCGGCACCTGGGTGGCTCAGTCGTTAAGCGGCTGCCTTCGGCTTGGGTCATGGTTCTGGTGTCCTGGGATCGAGCCCCGCGTTGGACTCCCTGCTCGACGGGAAGCCTGCTTCTCCCTCTCCCACTCCCCCTGCTTGTGTTCCTTCTCTCGCTGTATCTCTGTCAAATAAATAAGTTAATTAAATCTTAAAATAAAATAAAATAAAAGAGGCACTGTTCCACTGTCTGCTGGAATTCTTAAGACTGAAATGTATAAACTTCAGGTCAAGGTTCAGCTTCCCTAACAAGAGAACTGCCTTATATACTTGTGTAATTGTTAGCTTAATGTCTGTGCCCTCATTCATCTGTAACCTCCATAAGGGAAGGGATTAAGTCTGTCATGGTCAACATCGTCTCAATGACCTAGAAGAGACCCTAGCACATAGTAGGCACTCAATCAATATTTTAGTAAATCAGTATTATGTTGATTTACTAGCTATGTTAGTTCCTGTGTTTGAATAAGATAGTAATTCTTTGGGCGCCTGGGTGGCTCAGTTGGTTGAGTGGCTGCGTTCGGCTCGGGTCATGATCCTGGAGTCCCTGGATCGAGTCCCGCATCGGGCTCCCTGCTCGGTGAGGAGCCTGCTTCTCCCTCTAACCCTCCCCCCTCTCATGTACTCTCTCTCTCATTCTCGCTCTCTCAAATAAATAAATCTTAAAAAAAAAAAAAAAAGATAGTAATTCTTTGACCACTGTTATTTTTAACAAACACTTCTACAATGTTTACTACCTGTAGATACCTGTACTTTACATCAACTCATTAACTATTTACTCTTCACAATAACCCTATGGGCTAGGTACTATTATCATCCCCTTTTACAGATAAGGAAACTGAGGCACAGAAAGGATAAATAACTTGCTGGTCGCAGGGCCAGGATTCAAACCCAGGGAGTCAGTTTCCAGAATCCATATTCTTAGCCACTACATTATCTCTCCCAGATTCCTATCCTAAGTCTGGCAGTGCCATTGCTGTTGAAACAAGAATAAGGTGACACATCAGAAGAGGAAGAGATCATTGTGATAAAGACATCGCTGTGACTCTGTAGATAGAAAGCTGCACACAGAGACAAAGTTCTTGCTCTGAAACACCTTTAAAATGTCAGTGACATCAGGAATGAGAGGTGGTGACATCCTCCAGGAAGACCCTTATGCCAGGCCCTACCCCCAAACTTCCAACTCTGCTAGCTAGAAGGACTAAACACCAACCTGTGAGCTCAGCTCAACCCCATTTGCCCTACAGGGCTGGAAAGAGCTCTAAGACAGTGGCTGCTAGGTCAGCACTGAGTCTCTTTTAATGCCCGTGCTACTGAACCTATGACTGGGTCTTCCTGATGCTCAGCACAGAAACCGATGGCAAAGGCGCACCCTGGCCTCATCACAAGCCCTACCTCTCCTTAAAGGAAAGCCTGGATGTGGAAGTCTGGATTTAAGCCAGCAGCACTCTCAAGGTCACCTGCAAACTGACCTCCCAGTTTGATGAGTACAGTACTTTCTTAACCCAACACCACCACTACCACCACCAGCAAGCGTGTATACACACACACAAATGCCTCTGGCCTCACTCCCATATTTGGAGAAAACATAAGAAATTTAATGTTAAAATACTGAAATGGGTGGTGCAGTCATTTAGGTGTCTGACTCTTGGTTTCAGCTCAGGTCATGATCTCAGGGTCCTGGGATCGAGCCCCAGGTCAGGCTCCTAGCTCAGCGTGGAGTCTGCTTGAGATTCTCTCTCTCCCTCTCCCTCTGCCCCTCCTGCTCGTGCTGTCTCTCTCTCTCTAAAATAAATAAATAAAATCTTCTAAAAAAATTACTGAAATGGCAGTTTAACCCAAGAGTAGAATTATTTCATAACTGCATTGCTAGATAGCTACAAAAGGCGTGCAGAGTTGGGGAGCAGGATTTTAAGTCTTGGAAATTAGAGGGGCCTTTCTAGAGAGAGTCTTCTCCATTTGACAGTCACTCAGCAAATACTTTTTGCCCCCTGCTATATGCCAATAACTAACTGTGCTGGTGCAGGAGATAAAACACCATGAAGCCATGATCTCTGAGACAGCCCCCCGCTCAGTGAACCCACTGAATCTCTGTCGGGTGTGCTGCCATCCGGCTGTAAGAGGCATCCTTGTGAACTGGCCGCCCTGCCAGTGATGCTGTCAAGGACACTGCTCCTGATATAACACACTGTTCTCTTAAGAGCAGTCCCGGGAAACAGTCCAATCTGATCTCAGCTCAGTGAACAGTTTTACTTTTGCAGAGTAATGGGTTTGTTTTTTTATCAATGGACACCATGAACTGTAGGACCAATGAGGCTGTCAGCTTAGAGATAAATTTATGGCCCAGCTGTAGCAAATGTGAAGGTCATTCCTACATGCACTTTTAGCTTTGTCCCTGTTTCTGTTTTGTCTCTACCCATGTTTTTATTTCTTCATTCTCTGCACTTTTAATTTATGGCATCTTGGCGGGGGTGGTTTTTTTGTTTTGTTTTGTTTTTTTGGGCTCCTCTTGTATCCTTAGAAATGGCTATGAACACTTCTGGAAGAAAACATCACTGTCAATGTTTATAATACACTATACACATATACACATATGCTATGTTAGAGGTGGGATCACAGCATGATGTGGGAACACAAGAGAGCTTATAATTCTGTAAAGAGCATGAGAGAAGACCTTGCATAAGGATCGTGCTTGCTTGAGCTGAATCTTTTGTTTGTTCTTTGTTTTGTTAAGGATGTTGTAGAGTTTATTGATAATGGGACAATCATTAAACAAAATTAAGTTGCTGCCAAGTACAAGATACTAAGAAAAAAAAAATTCTCACAGAGATTTTTATGTCATTTCATGGGTTCATGGAACATCACAGATATTGTTTACAACCAACTGAGGCTGCTTCCACGAGTTTCCTCTCATCAAGTTTTTTTTTTCCTGAAAAAAAGAGGATGGGGACAAACAATTCATATCTACATCAGAATTTATGTGCAGAGAAGGAAATTCAGATGGAATATCAAAATAAAATTGGAAAATACTTGATTGCAAAGGGAGGTGATAAATTAAAATATTTACCTACAAGATAATATCTACACAAAATGTTATCAACTGGATTATTCAAATAAAGGAGGACAAACAAGATTTAGGAATTAAAATGATCGAGATCAAAAGTCTCAGTTTGGAGGGGATATTAAGAATCATTTAGTTCAGGGCGCCTGGGTGGCTCAGTTGGTTAAGCGACTGCCTTCGGCTCAGGTCATGATCCTGGAGTCCCGGGATCGAGTCCCGCATCGGGCTCCCTGCTCGGCAGGGAGTCTGCTTCTCCCTCTGACCCTCCTCCCTCTCATGCTCTCTGTCTCTCATTCTCTCTGTCTCAAATGAATAAATAAAATCTAAAAAAAAAAAAAAAAAAAGAATCATTTAGTTCAGTTGCATACCTGTGCAGCAGTATTGCTCCTTAATTCTTCATTCCATGTTGCAGGTAGACCCCCAGCCTTGGACTTTCCCTGGCTGCCTGTGTGAGAACAGGGTGAGAAAAAGAATAGTTGCTGACACATTGTTTTAAGTGTGCTCGATCAGCAGATTATTTTTAAATACACTCAGTTTGAGCTCCTTTTCTTTTCTTAAAAAAGAGCTCTATCGATATAAAAACTCATATTGACCCACTGCATACAGAGGACCTCAAAAAAGAAATAAGTCAGGATTACATGGATGAAGCATTCCACAATTTACAAAGACAGCAATAAACATGTTTACATCCTTTCATTCTTCAGCAGTGCGAAAAATTACAACTGTCTTTCTTCACGTTAGAAAAAGAGAGAAATAGAAAAGGTAAACCAGATAGACTCCATGACCTCTTTCAGTTATCTACAAGGCCTGGCACTTTAAAGGGGATACTATTCTGTCTTTGCATTGGGGAAAATTATTGACTTTTAACTTAGAGGGACTAAAGAGAATGCATTATTCTTTTTGCCCCTCTTCCTATTAGAATTTTTTAAAAGCCTTAGAAGTAAAATTATCAGGAAATTGCTCACTGCTAAGACAGAAGGCTACTCTGAACTCAGCAGCTAGTCACGCTGACATTTCCTGGAGGAGGGCAGCCCAGGCCCGCAGAAAAGCCACCGCAGCACTAAGCTGGATGCTCCACGAGGGCAGGAACACCTCTGCTTCTTCACAATGTTAGATATTCAGCTCCTGGCTTAAAGTCTGGCACAGTGCATATTCATTTATTCACTCAGTAAATATTTATTTTTTTTTATTTTTTTTATTTTTTTTAATTTGAGAGAGAGAGAATGAGAGAGCAAGCACATGAGAGGGGGAGGGTCAGAGGGAGAAGCAGACTCCCTGCCGAGCAGGGAGCCCGATGTGGGGACTCGATCCCGGGACTCCAGGATCATGACCTGAGCCAAAGGCAGTCGCTTAACCAACTGAGCCACCCAGGCGCCCCTCAGTAAATATTTATTGAATAACTACTCTGTGCCAGGCAATGTTCTAGATGCCTGGGATATACCATAAAACAAAACAAAGATTCCTGCCCAAGTAAAATTTTAGTTCAATTGGGATAGGGGTACAGAGAGAAGAGACAATACGTAAATAACAGGTTATGTCAAGAGTGTAGTGGACACAAGAAAAAGTAGAGCAGGTAAAGGGGGGATTGGGAAGTGCTGAGAAGGAACAGTAGATTGCAATTTTGAATAGAGTAGACACTGTGGGTCTCGTTGAGAAGGTGACATTTAAACAAAGCCTTGAGGGAGGTAAAGTGCTCAATAAACATTTGTTGATTATAAGCAGGGAGCCTGCTTCTCCCTCTCCCTCCGCCTGCCGTTCCCCCTGCTTGTGCTCTCTCTCTCTCTGACAAATAAATAAAATCTTTAATAAATAAAGGAATTAAAGCAAAATTAAGAGAGCAGAAAAGTATAAGGCATGTTCAGGGGATGATGAGAAAACAACTTTGAGAAGGTAGACTATTAGAGATGAATCTGGGAAGGAGGTAGGAGGCTCACTAAGAAGGGCCCTGGGTGCAAAGCCAAACGATATTGATTTACAAAATTTAGTTTACGAAGAAATCTCTTTTATGTTCTTATTTATCATATCTCCAGCAAAGTTAATTTCATCTCCATTTTACCAATAAGGAAACTATGCTCAGAGAAGTTTACTAATTTTCCTGAGATCACATAGCAGAGCCAGATGCAGAGCCAGAATTTAAACCTGACTTCCAACTTCAGGCTGTCCCTACAGCCATGTCACCTCCCCCAAGAAAAAGTACAAAGGTAGTAGAAAGAAAGGAGAGTTCTAAAATACACAGTAAAATACATAAATGATCACATGCCAGTTATCAAAAAACAGAGATAGGATATAAAAATAAAATCTAATGTAAGCTTTTATATTTTTAATTTTTTAATGTAAGTTTTCAAAATTATACACTCTGTAGAGAAACCAATAGATTGTAGGTGCACAACAAAAAATTAAAAGACAGTAAACTAGGGCGCCTGGGTGGCTCAGTCAGTTAAGCATCTGTCTTCAGCTCGGGTCATGATCTCAAGGTCCTGGGATCGATTCCCGCATTGGGCTCTCTGCTCAGCGGCGAGTCTGCTTCTCCCTCTCCCTCTGTGATCTCTCTTTCGCTCTCTCTCAAATAAATAAATAAAAATCTTAAAAAAAAAAAAAAAAAGACAGTAAACTAAGAACCTGTTTTGAATCGTGCCACTGTGGTTTTAGCAACAGAAAATACGTGACTACAAATCTATTTCTACCTTAGCCTTTCTTTTTACTACAAACTTTCCAGATTGATTTTCTCTTACAAACACAATAATACTTTGTAATTTGCTTTTCATTAATAAAAAGTATTATTTCTCAATTATGTAAGAAATACATGAATACTTTCTTTAAAAAGTTAAAGTCCCTAACCTCAGAGATAAGTAAGCAGTACTATCAGATTGGAGTGTATCCTCCATTTCTTTTTCTATGGATACTTGTCTATCCAAGTGCTTCCTGACTACAGGTGAGGGTTAATATGTTTAAAACTGGGGCGCCAGAGTGGCTCAGTTGGTTAAGCGACTGCCTTCGGCTCAGGTCATGATCCTGGAGTCCCAGGATCGACTCCCGCATCAGGCTCCCTGCTCGGCAGGGAGTCTGCTTCTCCCTCTGCCCCTCCCCCCTCTCATGTGCTCTCTCTCATTCTCTCTGTCTCAAATAAATAAATAAAAATCTTTAAAAAATAAAATAAAAAAAATAAAACTGAACTCACCATTTTCCCCTCAGAGCTAACCAGGTCCCCTGATTTCCTGTATCAGTAAATGGCAGCACTAATCAGAAACTGTACATTCCATATTTTATCTGCCCACTCACCTATCATATCTGATCATCAATCTATTCCTATAAGTTTACCTCTATAAGGTCTGGTGTTACCAGCCTCTCTTCTCCATTCTCACTTCCACTGCTTTAATACTGGTTCTCCTTACCCACTGATTCTACTACTGCCCAGCCAGGTTCATGGCTGTGTGACCCATGCGGTCACACAGGGTCTCACACTTAGAAAGGCCACATGCTTGGTTTAATGCTCTGCTAGCACTGTCTTAAAATTATTAATAATTTTTTTAATAAGGGATCCTATGTTTTTATTTTGCACTGAGCCTCACAAATTATGTAGCCAGCCTTATACTACTATAATAGCATCCTAACTGGTCCCCATTTTCCCAGTAAGGCCCTGCTGCAGCCCACCCTCCACAACTCTGTAGGGAATTAAAAAGAAGATATTCCATTGGAATTAGGTCAAGCAACACATGGCACAGAGGTCTGCCAAATTTGAGGCTGAGAGTTCTGAAGTATGACTTTAAATTGAAAAGGTGAATTAATGAAGAATTAAATTTTTATATAACCCAAGAACTAACCCCATTATCTGTGGATACTTTTTGCGTTACAAGTACTTAGGGAAAATGGCCAAAGTAAACACAACCCTCTGTGAAGCCAGAGTGGTGTAGGGAAAGACAACAGGCTTTGCATTCAGAAAGACTGAGTTCAAATTCCAAACTTGATCACTTTGGTGGTGGACTTTGGGCAAGTTACTCAAATTCTCAAATTTTTATTTTCCTTTTTTTTTTTTTAAGATTTTATTTATTTGACAGAGAGAGACATAGCGAGAGAGGGAACACAAGCAGGGGGAGTGGGAGAGGGAGAAGCAAGCTTCCCATGGAGCAGGGAGACCAATGCGGGGCTCGATCCCGGGACCCTGGGATCATGACCTGAGTCTAAGGCAGACGCTTAACAACTGAGCCACCTGGCGCCCCTCAAATTTTTATTTTCCTATTGATAAAATAGAGAAAATTATCTGGCAGGACTTTTGTGAGACTCAAAAAATAATAGAGACCCAGTTCAGTTTAACAAACAGTTACTGAATGTCTACTCTGTGCCAATGACATCAAAATGAATGACTTCCTTCTCAAGGATACATTATGGAAAATAGGAGGTGACTGAGGTGAGGAGTAACTTTATAATGGAAAAACCTAACAAATGCTACCTCACCAAGTGTGATCAGGTAAACATCGATAGTGATAAGTCAGGTTCATAGTATGTACCTTGGATATGATATAATGAAACTAAGTACTTTAACCCTGTGGTCTTACTCCCCCAAACCCATTGTAGGACCAAACTAAAATGGAGTCACTTATGTCAGGGACAAAATGGAGATGGTCAATGCAGGCATATAAGGGAAACTTAACTTAATCTTACAGGAATTTATAGTTCTTCTCAGAAATCAGCAAGTACATCAGCCAATCCCCAAATGCTAAGTCTGTTCATGCCATCTTTGGACTTACTCATTCCCTACTCAGCTTACCCTAATCCAAACAAGAAAGAAGACCACTAGGCAACCAATCATCTGAAAAAACCAAGCAAGTTCCACATTTACCCCATGAAAAATCCCCTGGACTGTGGCAACTTGAAACTCATTACTCCAGTTGCCCTGAGCTCCCCAGCTTGCAGGCAGAAAGCCTTGCAACAAACTCATCTTTCTGTTTTGTTTTATTCAGTGTGCAGTTTGGATTTTGACACTATAAACCCAGTCTCACCATGAGAAAAACATTAGACAAACCCAAATTGAAAGACGGAGTCTACAAAATACCTGGCCAGTGCTCCTTAAAACTGCCAAAGTTATCAAAAATAAGAGGGGCGCCTGAGTGGCTCAGTCATTAAGCATCTGCCTTCGGCTCAGGTCATGATCCCAGGGTCCTGGGATCGAGCCCAGCCCCACATCGGGCTCCCTGCTCTGCGGGAAGCCTGCTTCTCCCTCTTACACTCCCCCTGCTTGTGTTCCCGCTCTCTCTCTGTCAAAAAATAAATAAAATCTTTAAAGAAAATAAGAAAAATAAATTTTAAAAATCTGAGAAACTGTAACAGTTAAGAGGAGTCCAAGGAGACATGAGGACTAAAAGTACTGTGGTATCCTGGATGGAGTTCTGAACAGAAAAGGGACATTAAGTACAAACTAAGGAAATTCAAATGAAGAATGGGCCTTAGTTACTAATAATGTATCAGTATTGATTCATTAGTTGTAACTACTGTTATCATTTGAACACGTTGAAAATAGGGAAAACTGGATGCCAGCTATAAAGGAATTCGCTGTACTATCCTTGCAACTTTTCTAATCTTAAACCATTCTAAAATAAAAAGGGTATTTAAAAAAATAAAAACTGGGGGTGCCTGGGTGGCTCAGTCGCTTAAGCATCTGCCTTCGGCTCAGGTCATGATTCTGGGGTCCTAGGATCAAGCCCCACGTAGGGCTCCCTGCTCCCTACTCCCTCTGCTTCTCCCTCTCCCCTGACCCTCCCCCCTGCTCATGTTCTCACTCACTTTCTCTCTCTCAAATGAATAAATTTAAAAAAATAAAATAAATAAAAAATAGGGTGCCTGGGTGGCTCTGTCGGTTAAGCATCTGCCTTCAGTTCAGGTCATGATACTCAGGGACCTGGGATCAAGTCCCTCATTGGGCTCTCTGCTCAGCAGGGAGTCTGCTTCTCCCTTTCCCTCTGTCTCTCAGATAAGTAAATACAATCTTTAAAAATAAATAAATAAATAATAACAACTGGAAGGGTGAGGGGTTGCAAGGGAGAATAGCTCATAAAGAAGATAAACCATGTATAGTTATAAAGAGAAGAACAAGAACAAATTGGTGATACTCAAAAAAAGTATTTCCAAAATATGCAATGGAAAAAAGAGTCTCTTCAATAAATGGTGCTGGGAAAATTGGACAGCCACATGCAGAAGAATGAAACATGACCACTCTCTAACACCATACACAAAGATAAACTCAAAATGGATGAAAGACCTCAATGTGAGACAGGAATCCATCAAAATCCTAGAGGAGAACATAGGCAGTAGCCTCTTTGACATCGCCCACAGCAACTTCAAGACACATCTCCAAAAGCTAGTGAAACAAAAGCAAAAATGAACTTTTGGGGGGTGCCTGGGTGGCTCAGTCGTTAAGCATCTGCCTTCGGCTCGGGTCATGATCCCAGGGTCCTGGGATCGAGCCCCGCATCGGGCTCCCCGCTCGGCGGAGGCCTGCTTCTCCGACTCCCACTCCCCCTGCTTGTGTTCCCTCTCACTGTCTCTCTGTCAAATAAATAAATAAAATCTTTTTTAAAAAAAAAATGAACTTTTGGGACTTCATCAAGATAAAAAGCTTCTGCACAGCAAAGGAAACAGTCAACAAAGAGGCAACCCACAGAATGGGAGAAGATATTTGCAAATGACACTACAGATAAAGGGCTGGTATCCAGGATCTATAAAGAACTTCTCAAACTCAACACCCAAAAAACAAATAATCAAGTCAAAAAATGGGCAGAAGACATGAAAAGACACTTCTCTGAAGACATACAAATGGCTAACAGACACATGAAAAAATGTTCATCATCATTAGCCACCAGGGAAATTCAAATCAAAACCACATTGAGGGCGCCTGGGTGGCTCAGTTGGTTAAGCGACTGCCTTCGGCTCAGGTCATGATCTTGGAGTCCCGGGATCGAGTCCCGCATCGGGCTCCCTGCTCGGCAGGGAGTCTGCTTCTCCCTCTGACCCTCCTCCCTCTCATGCTCTCTGTCTCTCATTCTCTCTGTCTCAAATAAATAAATAAAAAATAATAATAATAAAAAATAAAAAAAAATTAAAAAATAAAAAAACCACATTGAGATACCACCTTACACCAGTTAGAATGGCAAAAATGGACAGGGCAAGAAACAACAAATGTTGGAGAGGTTGTGGAGAAAGGAGAACCCTCTTACACTGTTGGTGGGAATGCAAGTTGGTACAGCCACTTTGGAAAACAGTGTGGAGGTTCCTCAAAAAAATTAAAAATAGAGCTACCCTATGACCCAGCAATTGCACTCCTGGGTATTTACCCCAAAGACACAGATGTAGGGAAAAGAAGGGCCCTATGCACCCCAATGCTCATAGCAGCAATGTCCACAATAGCCAAACTGTGGAAAGAGCCGAGATGCCCTTCAACAGATGAATGGATAAAGAAGATGTGATCCATATATATAATGGACTATTACTCAGCCATCAGTAAGGATGAATACCCAACTTTTCCATCAACATGGATGGGACTGGAGGAGATGATGCTAAGTGAAATAAGTCAAGCAGAGAAAGTCAATTATCATATGGTTTCACTTATTTGTGGAACATAAGGAATAGCATGGAGGACATTAGAAGGAAGGGAAAAATGAAGGGGGGGGAAATCGGAGGGAGAGATGAACCATGAGACTATGGACTCTGAGAAACAAACAGGGTTTTAGAGGGGAGGGGGATGGAGGGATGGGTTAGGCCGGTGATGGGTATTAAGGAGGGCACGTACTGCACAGAGCACTGGGTGTTATATGAAAACAATGCATCGTGGATCACCACATCAAAAACTAATGATGTATTCTACGGTGACTAACATAACATAATAAAATAAAACAAAATAAAAATATTTCCAGCCCCACTAGGTCCCACAGTCAATTAAAAACTAAAGGTTTCAAGAAATATAATTTATACAAGCATAAGAAACAGCATTTTAGCTGCAATTTACTTTCCATTTTGTGCTTTCCAACAAAAATTTTCTCTTTTTAATCTAAAGAAAAGAGTATAGCAGTAATTCTACACATCGAAAACTGGACTCATCTTCGCCCTCCCCAATTCTGCCCCACCACAGCCTTCTCGTCCTCCTCTTTCTGGGCCTCCTATCTCAGGAAGGGCCTCCCCAATCATCGTGTTGCTCAGGCCAGAACACTGGAAGTCAGCTATGATTCCTTCTCCCTCACCTCTGCAGCTGGTCACCACGAGCTGCAGATTCCACCTCTATGTTTCTATTTCTATTTCTCTCCCTCTCCATTTCTATTATTTAGGCCTCACCACTTGTGATCTTATCTCTCACAATAAAAGCTTCCCAAGAATCCATCTTTCACATCAGCACCAAATGACTGTTGTAAAATGTAAATATTATCAAATCCCATCTGTAAAAAAGCGTTGCTGTGAGGATTAATATATGACAACATTTGTAGAAAGTTCAGCACAGTGCCTGACAGGCACTCAGAAAGAAAAAAGTCAGCTCGTAGTGGTTATATTACCATCCTCCCTAGAATCCTCCAGTGTTTTTTCAAGATAAAAATCACACTACTAGCAGAGTGCTCAAGCCCTAATGACTTGGCTTCTGCCATGCCTCTAGCCATTTCCAGCTACCTCCTTGGACACCTGTAATCTGGTCACATGGTTGGGGAAAGTTATGAAGCATACCACTGAAATAAAACAAATGGTAAGACAAGAGACCATTCATGATAACAACCAAAAAGACAGTGTTTAGTAACAACTTCAAGAAGAAATGACCAGGACCTACCTTTTATTTATTTATTTATTTATCTATTTTTAAGATTTTATTTTTTTATTGACAGAGACAGCGAGAGCAGGAACACAAGCAGGGGGGAGTGGGAGAGGGAGAAGCAGGCCTTCCGCCAAGCAGGGAGCCCGATGCGGGGCTCGATCCCAGGACCCCGGGACTATGACCTGAGCCAAAGGCAGATGCCCAACGACTGAGCCACCCAGGCGCCCCAGGACCTACCTTTTAAAAAACAGCAACTATAAAACACAATAAAGGGAATATGTAGCTATATGCATAATATATCTTGTTCACAGGTAGGAAGATACAACCTTATAAACATGTTAAGTCTCCCCAAACTGACTAATGCATAAAAGCACTGTAATTGTAATCACAATCAAAGTCACATTGGGATTTGGGGGGAATTGGCCAGAAATATTCTTAAATTCATCTTGGAAGGATTAACATACTAGAAAGTGCCAGGAAAAACTATAAAAAGGAGGAGCAGTAAGGGGAACTAGGCCTCCCAGACATTAAAACGCATTTTAAGGAGCACCTGGGTGGCTCAGTCAGTTAAGTATCTGCCTTCAGCTCAGGTCATAGTCCAAGGATCCTGGGATCCAGCCCCACATCAGGCTCCCTGCTCAACTAGGAGTCTGCTTCTCCCTCTCCCTCTGCCCCTCCCCTGCTCATGCTTGCACTCTCACTCTCTCAAATAAATAAATAAAATCTTTAAAAAATAAAAAAATGCAGGGCGCCTGGGTGGCTCAGTCATTAGGCATCTACCTTCAGCTCGGATCATGGTCCTGCGGTTCTGGGATCAAGCCCCGCATCAGGCTCCCTGCTCAGAGGGAAGCCTGCTTCTCCCTCTCCCACTCCCTCTGCTTGTGTTCCCTCTCTCGTTGTGTCTCTCTCTGTCAAATAAATAAATAAAAATCTTTTTAAAAAATTTAAAAATGCATTTTAATGTAAATTTACTATGTGAGAAAAATGGCATTTCACATTAGGCAGGAAAAATAGAGTATTAAATCAGAAAAACTAGCTCACCATTTGAAGAAAAATAAAACTCAGTTTCTTACAAATAATCCTCAGCACTTCAACCAAAATCAATTCTAGGTGGAAAAAAGATTTAAATGTAAAAAATGGAACCATGAAAGTACTAGAAGAAAACCTGGGAGAATACGTTCATAATGTTGGATTGGTGAAAGCTTCCTAAGCATAACAAATGAAGAAGAGGGGAGAGAGGGAAAGAATGGAGAAGAAATGAAACACAAAAGCCAAAAAAGGAAAAGGGTAGTTACTTACTACAATTTTAAACCTGCAGTTAAGTTAACCCAGCAATTTCAATTCTAGATGTCCATCTTACAGAAATACTGGCATGAGTGTCTACAGCTATATTTGAGAATTTCTCTGCAGCATTGTTTGTAAAACACTGGAAATTGCCAAAACGTTCATCAAGAGGGGAATGGTTAAATAAATTGTAATATCTGCATAGTATATACTATGAAGCCGTTAAAAATAACAAGGTAGATTTATTTATTCTAACATGGTAAGATGACAGTAAATTAAGTGAAAGGAGCAAGTTACAAACAGCATGTATGATATGATACCATTTCTTAACCCCCCCAAAAAAAACACACAAACTAAATTATTGCTCATCTTTTTGTATTTTATATAAACAAGAATGCTTAAAAGTGCTAAGTTCTCTTACTGAAAAGTTAAAATATTCATAAAGACATATTTTTAGCATCATTAAGTTTCTATGAAGGAAAAATATTAGAACATATGTAATGATGTTCTTTAAGGCCACCAAGAATTACCTAACTTTGCTGTTGGGGTTACAAATTACTAGTTCAAAGCTTGAATTGGGAGGAGAGGATTTTATACTTTTTTTAGTTTGATTTTTAAAATAAGTACTACAGGGCGCCTGGGTGGCTCAGTTGGTTGAGCGACTGCCTTCGGCTCAGGTCATGATCCTGGAGTCCCGGGATCGAGTCCCGCATCGGGCTCCCTGCTCGGCGAGGAGCCTGCTTCTCCCTCTAACCCTCCCCCCTCTCATGTACTCTCGCTCTCTCAAATAAATAAATAAATCTTTAAAATAAATAAATAAATAAAATAAAATAAGTACTACATTCAAATAGGTTAAAAATCCCAAAGTTACAAAATGGTATATTCTGAAATGTCTCCCTCCCATTCTCCTCTCACCAACATCTACCTCTCCCCAAAGGCAACCATATTACAAGTTTTTCGGTATCCTTGAGAAATATTCTATACACATACAAGCAAATAAGCACATAGTCTTCTTTTTCTTTTAAACCAACTTTTACGTCCCTTATTTTATTTTTAGTAAGGAATTAAGCTCACTTAGCTTGCAGGTTTTAAAAGGATTTTTGCTATCACATTTCATAGCTTTATGTTGACTTCCATCTTTCTCAAAGTTGTATGAATTTCCATTGGATTCCTGAGGCAAAAAGAAACATTAAATATAGTAATATTTAAGAAATACTAGACACAGTAATATTTATTGTGGAAACTCTCAGTTGAAGTGATTTGATATATATTCTACTTATTATTTCATATGCTTAACCAATGTTAGATTAACAAACGCACTGTTTATAGTATGATAAAGTCGGAATTTTACAACTACAACGCCTCAGAACACATGAACAAACTTGTCATTGTTTACTGTTCTCTATTAATTATGTTTTTATACTTGCTGGTCTCTTGATCTGGAATACTCACCTGGATGTGCAAGGTTCTGCTACTCAGGATCTCAATACTCTTCCTTTTCCTTTATTGGCATTTACAACACAACTCGTCCTTTTTTTGTGTGGTGAGATCCTCAAAGGCAGGAACATGATTTAAATGATTTTTATATTACCAAACCCTAGTGCTCTGCCTGCAGTATTAGACTTCCATAAGTGTGGGTTAAAGAAAAAAAAGTTTATACCACAGGCGATAAGCTGAGATGGTAACCTCTAAGATTGTAAAGATTAGGTGCCTCTCAGTCGAAGCAAGAGCAGAGAAGTGAAGAAGTGCATCTGGGAAAACTGCTGATAGCTTGATGTAACTAGGTGCACAGTTTAAATAAAAGAGATAATGCTGAAAAAGTACGCATCAGGATGCATTCACGGTAAAGTTCAAAATCCTGAGCTTAGCAAGATATATCCAAGGGTGTTCCCCAAATATCTCTGAAGCCTAGCCTACTGCTACCAGCTCCCTTAGCTGTGGCAATATCCAATTACTTGCAATTTCGTAGAAGTATCACATTCTTTCACCCCTTAGCCTTCTCTTGTGCTTCTTTGTTGGGAATGTTTTTCTCTCTTTAAAAACTCAGCTCAATGGAGGTTCCTCAAAAAGTTAAAAATAGAGCTACCCTAGACCTAGCAATTGCACTACTAAGTACATACCCCAAATATACAAATGTAGGGATCCGAAGCAGCACCTGCCCCCCAATGTTTAGAGCAGCAATGTCCACAATAGCCAACCTATGGAAAGAGCCCAGATGTCCATCAACAGATGAATGGATAAAGAAGATGTGGTCATATATGATGGAACACTACTCAGCCATCAAAAAAAATGAAATCTTGCCATTTGCAACGTGGATGGAACTAGAGAATATCATGCTAAGTGAAATAAGTCAATCAGAGAAAGACAATTATCATATGATTTCACTCATATGTGGAATTTAAGAAACAAAACAGAGAAGCATAGAGGAAGGGGGTAAAAATAAAACAAGATATAATCAGGGAGGGAGACAAACCATAGGAGACTCTTAACATAGGAAACAAACTGAGGGTTGTTGGAGAGAAGGGGTGTGGGGAATTTGGTAACTGGGTGACGGGCATCAAGGAGGGCACGCACTATAACGAGCACTGGATTTTCTAAACAACTGATGAATCACTGAACTCTACCTCTGGAACTAATAACACACTATATGCAATTGAATTTAAGTTTTTTAAAAATGACATCTTAAAAAAGAAAAAAAAATCTGTTCAACTACTTTCCCACAGATGCTTTCCCTATTCCATCAGATTTGATATAGGAGTGTCTCCCCTGCTGACCTCTATCTTGTGGTTCTCTCAAGTTCGTTGATATGTCTGGTTCCCCATTAAAATCTAAGTGATGTGAACCCAGCTTTTTCTACTTTGCATCTCCAGCTTCCTTGGCAGTAGATAAATACTCCCATGTTTAGTATTATTGAATATGAGACTCCATTTTCCATTATGGCCCCCATCCCAACATTTTAAAGTGCAAGGACTCACTTTGCAGACTGTAAATCCAAATTCACAGACTGGTAGGGCTTAAAATTTAGATCAGTTAAGACGATTTGTTAGCCACTCTTGGTGCCTCTCACTAGCCAACAGGGTGAATGCCAGGCCAGGAGTCCAAGGCCCTCAGTTTGCACCAAGGTATTCCAAACATTTCCCTGTGCCCAATGTGTAGGACACAGTCGGGGCCAAGGCAAATAACATACGTACAGGGGCCTGGACTTGCACAGAGAGCTCTTCCCACTTGCAATTTGGTGGATTACAAGGCCACGGACTACGCGTGAAAAGGAGCAAGATCAGAGGACTGTGAGATTGTCCAGAACAAGACACTTCTTCCTCGGCGGGTTCCCAGAATCTCGGGGCTGAGGAATTAAGCGAATTACAAATGCCCGAAGCGGCAAAAGAAAAGCCGGCAGGGAGGGAATACGCCGGGGCTTTGTTCTAAGAGGTTCCTGTTCCGAACTCAGCTCCCGCATGGGGCTCGGTTCCCAAGCCCTCCCCGCCGTCGCAGGCGGCGGAAGCGGCTGCGACCCTGCGGGTTCGGGAAATCGGAGTTGGCCCGGCATTGCACCGCTCCCGCCCGAGACTTCCGGACCCTCTGGCCCACGGGCTGGAAGAAAGAACTCCAGAAAGTTCCACGAGCACCAGAAACCCAAGCTTGCACCCACCCCCACAAGGCCCTTCGGCAAAGCTCCTCCCAGTACGATTGCCCACGCGCCGTTGCCCAGGTAACCGCGGGGCGGTGGCAGCGGCGAAAGGGGCGGGACTTCCGTCGAGTGACGCGCCTGGACTCGGCTACAAAAGACGACGGCTGCGGCGCACCGGGCGGAACTTTCCAGAACGCTCGGTGAGACGCGGAGGAGCGGCGGCTGCTCGAGCTGCGCCCAGCAACGCGCTCCTTCCTGCTTCCCCACACCGGCCTCGGCCCTCTCACCGGTGAGTTTCAGTCCTCGCGCTTCCCCTTGTCCCAAGGCCGGCGCCATTGTTGGCACGGGGAAGCCGGATGGAGCCGCGGTCGGAGGCGGTTGGCTTCGCGTGGGCGGGAGGGTTGTCGGTTCCTGTATCCACGATTCTCTTTTTGGGAGGGCTGGTGTGGTGCCGCGGCAACCCATCTCCGGCACGCGGTGAGTGGGCCCGAGACGTTTCCTGAAGCATTCTCCACTCTCTGTTTAGCCCGAGGCCCCCAAGGATTTGCCACCTTCGGGTTTCCACCCGCCCCCCTCCGTGCGCGCCCCCGCGTCCCCTCCGCCCCAGCTTGCTGGGGGTGGGCGACCATGCGCGCACGCGCGGAAGGAGCGAGGGGCGAGGGGCTGCGGGGGGAGCGGGGCGGAGGCTGCGGCCGCTTCTCCGGTCTCCCTCCCTTCTCTTTGTTGAGGGCTGGCTGGGGTTCTCCTACCTCTTCGGTCAAGGTGGGAGGAGGAAAACCTTAAAGGTCTGCACCTAGTGCAGGGGGAAACCTAACGACATGTAAACTACGCTGGCTTGTGGGGGCGAGAGGGGTTCGGTGGTCAAAGTGGAAGTGCTGTTAAGTTCTATGAGAAACATCTTTGGGGGGGAGGGGAGCTTGCTTTCTTGTGCTTTTAATCAGTTTCATAAGCCAATCCGTTTCCCCCTCCCCCGTGCCCAAGTGCTTTTTTTTTTAGGGAGTGTATGGCTTATCAGATTTACCAAAGACAATGATAACGTAATAACCAATAGACTGAACCTATTGGTGCTCTTTTTGATCACTGCTGTCAATACTGGAAAGAGAAACAGGAAGAATCCAGATAATAGTGGCGTTAGTATGGAGCTTTCCTGTGGGAGAGGGGGAACCAACTGCTGTAGAAGGCCTTTGAATTATTCCTGATAATTACTAGCTAATATTTAGTTCGTTAGAATTTATGGCTGAACTACCAAAGGAATTGTTACCTTCTCTGAAGTTTGGGGAAGGTGGGTTTTTTAAATCAGATTTGGGGAAGAACAGATTTCTTTGCCATACCTCTGATTTTGGCTAATTAAAATTTCCAGTTGAAAGTCAGTTAAAACTGTTTTTTATTTCAGGCTGTAGAAAATGGTGAAAGAAACCACTTACTATGATGTTTTGGGGGTCAAACCCAATGCCACCCAAGAGGAATTGAAAAAGGCCTACAGGAAACTGGCCTTGAAGTATCACCCTGATAAGAATCCAAATGAAGGAGAGAAGGCAAGTGATGTACTCATACTCTTAAATGTAGCTGTGTGGTTCTTTGCCAGCTGTATAGTACTTATTAGAACCTGACGATGAGTATGTGTAATACAGTGACTGCTTTGCAGCACTTTCAAGTGAAATTTCTTTTTTCTCAAACAGTTCAAACAGATTTCTCAAGCTTACGAAGTACTCTCTGATGCAAAGAAAAGGGAATTATATGACAAAGGAGGAGAACAGGCAATTAAAGAAGGTGGAGCTGGTGGTGGTTTTGGCTCCCCCATGGACATCTTTGATATGTTTTTTGGAGGAGGAGGAAGGATGCAGAGAGAAAGGAGAGGTAAGAGTAACCTAGTCCACATGGAGCAAATTAAAGTAGCCCTTGGTGAAAGCAAATTCTTGAGAAATTATCTATTTGAAATGCTTGTTTACACGTTGGTATAATGTTGCAAACCGACCTAAACTGCCACTTTGATTTATGATGTTTTTTTAAGTGGGATTGATGTAGCCAGAAATAGCTAGGCCAATCAAGTTCTAACAAGTAAATGCTTGTAAAGGTCTCCGATACGTACGACTTCAGGAAGGTTATCAAGCATTAATTAAAGGAATAGAGTATAGGACAAAGCTCTTTTTAGAGCTCTTTTTTGATCCCTTCCTCTCCCCCCCCCCCCCCAGCCTTGGAGTTACATGGCCTTGTTCAGTTACAAGTGAGTTAGAGTTAAGAAATTAACATTTTTTCAAGGTCATATATAGCAAGGCATCAGTAGAGTCAGTAATGGAACACAGGTTTATTAACTCCAAATAGGTTATGGTCTGTTTAATCTTGTTTCTGCTTTCTTATTAAAATATGTGCCCTTAACACTTAACAGAAATGTGGTTATGGAATTTATTTTAGAACGATTTGCACTCATAGTTAATTGTTTAGGATGATTTCTCCCACAGAAAAATAAGCGGTTTTTATTTAGAAAAAAAAAATTAAGGAATTGACTGGCAAACTTTGACTTAGATTAATGAAAGATTTTTTTGTTGTGATACTGGAGGATAATGTAACCACACTAAAGGAGTTTTTGTTTTCCTTCCCTGTTTTCTCAGATCTATAAAGCTAAAGTAAGAGGGGCAGTTTCTAGCATGCCAGAACCAACTGCATGGGACTGTATCTGATACAGAACCAAAGGTGGAGCTAGGAACAAAAGGGTATAGTTAATGGTGCTTCACACTTGTTTGAGAACTAAAAGTATTCATTAGACATGTGCATATAGGAGTGAGGGAGCTTTTTTCACTTAGGCATAAGGCAGTACTGTTTGGTGGGTAAAAGTCACTGTGGAAGAATCACTAACTAGGAGCTTACTTAGCACTGGCAGGTGATTTCATTTCTGTACCTTTGTGTCCTTTTGCAATCTCCACCTTCCACTTCACATTTTAAGATGAGATGTGGCACTCCTTTGTAGCCTCTGGCCACATTTTACTTTAGATTAATTCAAAACAAAAATTCCTCTATATGTGGTAGCCTTATTAAGGTGCTAAATGGCCACATGTGATTAGTAGTTACTGTATTAGATACCACGGATATAAAATATTTGTCACTGCAGGAAGGTGTATTGGACAGCACTGTATGAGAAATACAGTTTTTAATTACTGCTGTCCCCAAAAGTAAGTGTGCTACTCTTACATCACAAAGAAGTGGGAACTGATAGATTTATCCAGTCTCCATAGAAGACTATCTGTTTCCCTGGCCAGTCTTGCTTAGTTGGAACTTACGGTGTTGAAGAATTTTTGGATGAAGTAATTGGCTGTATCATTATCATACTAAGTGAAAGATTCAAAGAATGTATTAGAAAAGAGATGCAGTTTGGATTAATTTGTGAAACCTGATATTTAACATTGGTTTTCCCAAGTGATTTTGCAGTTGAGGTTTTTGATTGCCATAGTTTGTAAGATGGCTACAAATACGTTCTTAGGCAAATTACTTAACTGTTATCCAATTTTCCTCATCTGAAATTACATCTCGGTTTGAGATCACACAGGTGATAATGTGACTAACTTCTTTGTATATAGTAGGTGTTCAACAGATGTATTTTACTGTTTTTATTTTTATTTTTTTTAAGATTTTATTTATTTATTCAACAGAGGGAGACAAAGCGAAAGAGGGAACACAAGCAGGGGGAGTAGGAGAGGGAGAAGCAGGCTTCCCGCTGAGCAGGGAGCCCGATGCGGGACTCGATCCCAGGACCCTGGGATGATGACCTGAGCTGAAGGCAGACGCTTAACGACTGAGCCACCCAGGCGCCCGTATCTTACTGTTTTTAAAGTGCAATGAACACAAATGTAAGAAGTAACATTTCAAATTTTTAATGAGCAGTGTTTTGTTTTAGGTAAAAATGTTGTGCATCAGCTCTCCGTAACCTTAGAAGATTTATATAATGGTGCAACACGAAAACTAGCTCTGCAAAAGAATGTGATTTGCGATAAATGTGAAGGTATGGTCTTTTAACACCTCTAAGTATAATTGAAAATGAAACAAACTTTTTTAGATATATAAAACTGACAGTACACTACCTAAATCTTGTAGACTGAAAGTATGAAGAAAACCTGAACCTACCACCTTGAGAAATATTAGCAAAATACCACCTTTTTTTTTGTTGTGTATGGTTTTTTTGTTTGTTTTTGTTTCTTAAAGATTTTTTATTTACTTATTTGACAGAGCAAGAGAGGGAACACAAGCAGGGGGAGTGGGAGAGGGAGAAGCAGGCTTCCGGTGGAGCAGGGAGCCCGATGTGGGGCTCGATCCCAGGACTCTGGGATCATGACCCGAGCTGAAGGCAGTCGCTTAACTGACTGAGCCACCCAGGCGCCCTTGGTTGTGTTTTAAATACAATTGGGATCAATCGAATTTGGTGTCTTTTCCTCAACATTGTTTAGAGGTGAACAGTTTCTGTTCTCTCTAAAACTTTATCATTCTGATGGTTTCAGAATCTGTAATATGGTTTTAATAGTGTCCTCTTTTTTTGGACACTTAGCTGTTTAGACAAATTCTTGGCCAAGAACCTCTGGTCTTTTTTGTAAGTTATTTGTTGGAAATGTTCTTTTCTAAAGAGAGCGTATGCTTTAAAATGTTCCCATCTCACAGATAAAGTAGTCGTAAGAATGGTGCTTTGGGAGCACATGTTTCAAGTAAAATTCTGAATTTGCGCTTTTTGGGAAGACAGCCATCAAAATGTCAGTAGATAACTGAAGCTGATGGTGGCTATGTTTTACCAATTATAAGAAGGCTGAATTGTAGACTTTTAGGGCAGAATACCATTAGATCTTGGAAATTAAATGTAGTATGTAAGAATTCATTTAAAATATTTGTTGTATCTAATACTAAATTCAAACATTTCTTTTTAAACCATTTAGGCCGAGGTGGTAAGAAAGGAGCAGTCGAATGTTGTCCCAATTGCCGAGGTACTGGAATGCAAATAAGAATTCATCAGATAGGACCTGGAATGGTTCAGCAAATTCAGTCTGTGTGCATGGAGTGCCAGGGCCATGGGGAACGGATCAGTCCCAAAGATAGATGTAAAAGCTGCAATGGGAGGAAGATAGTTCGAGAGAAGAAGATTCTAGAAGTTCATATTGACAAAGGTGAGTTCTGAGCCACTTTTTTAATTTGAATTCTTGAGTGCTGTGGCAAGTTTATTAATACTACATTTTGTAATTGTTAAAAACTATCCTTAATAGGTTTTATGTATGATGTTATCACCCAGGGATAACTCTTAGCTGCGTAGTAAATGCTTTTTCATGCCAAGCTTTTGTATGTTTGTAGGGAATACTTCAAGGATCTCCTCACTTAATATAACACTGACATCAGCAGATGATTGAATAATGTTCCACACTTAATTTTCTTCTATTAAATCAGTTCTTCCACCTTTTTTATTGCAATTAACTTAACACATTGTTAATTTTCTTGGGAACTGCTAGATTAAGGGATATACCTACTTTTTTTTAAGATTTTATTTTTAAATGATCTCTACACCCAACATTGGGCTTGCAGTTAGAACTCTGAGATGGAGAGTTACATGCTCACTGACTGAGCCAGTCAGGCACCCTGAAATATGTTTGCTTTTAGGTGAAGAATTCGGGGGGGGGGTGTCTCAAAGATTTCCTTAATTTTTCTAAACTAACGAGCATGTTTCATTAATTGATACGTAAGAATTTAGATTATGGTAATGTTCTTCAGACTTTACTAACTTAAAATGAAACTAGTATTACGCACTGCATATTGGTGGAACTATTGACAGTATGAACATTATATATTATTACATACATTTACATTAACTTAAGTTTCTGCAATAGTATTCTTCCATGTGAATCATGGTACTGACTCTTCCTTCATTTTTTCCTGCTTAATTGGTTCATGTTTAGTATGTCGGTAGGACACACACCCCCCTTTTTTTTTTTTTTTTTTTTTAAAGATTCCACTTATTTATTTGAGACAGAATGAGAGAGAGAGAGAGCACATGAGAGGGGGGAGGGTCAGAGGGAGAAGCAGGCTCCCTCCCGAGCAGGGAGCCCGACGCGGGACTCGATCCAGGGACTCCAGGATCATGACCTGAGCCGAAGGCAGTCGCCCAACCAACTGAGCCACCCAGGCGCCCCAGGACATCCCCTTTTGCTACCAACAATATGTATTTTGGAGGGCATTCGTGGCAAGTGAAACCATTTTTGCTGTATTTACCCACAGTCTTTACAGTAGTGGAACAACCAGTAAAACCTAGTTGTTTAATTGCTTCACCACTGTAACAAGACAGTTACTTGGCTTCACAAATGGTTAAAGGCTGTTTAGTTTTGTCAGTGTATAATACTGATACTGTGGTTTAAGTTCTTAGTATTTTAGAGGTACATACTGAAGTATTATGTCGGGATTTTGCTTCAAAATATGGGGGGGCATGGGTGGAGGTATAACACATGAAATAGTAGTCATGAGTTGATAGCGGCTGGATCTAGTTTGAATATATAGGGATTCATTGTAGTATTGGCTACATATGTAAGTTTAATAGTTCCCATAATGAGTAAAACAAAGTTCTTGTGTGGGTCACCTCGGTGATCATTGGTTCAGGAGATAAGGATCTAAGTAATGAAATTGAAATAATTAACATTTACGGTTAATAATGTTTGCCAGTCAGCTGACTCAGTGGCAGTGTGGGCCTTTTATTTAATAGTCAAAACAGCCGTGATGTGGTAGGTCTCTGGGAAAGTTGGTATTTTTTTTTTGGAAGGTTATGCAACTTGCTTTCCCAGGGTAACCCAGCGAGTAGTAAATAAGAGCTCTAAAATGTGGAACCTCATCTGTTTGCCTCTATAGAGTTTGTTCTCTACTATGATCACTTTCTTCAGTAAGAAATCGGACTGATTTAATCATGTGGGCATTCTTAGCCATTTTGGTAAATTTAGCATCCACAAAGATATGACTTTTTTTTTCCACACAAACGTGCATCAATGTTTCTAAACAGACTGATTCTGGCATTAGTTGGATGTTAAACAAGAGTATAAAATCTTTTGTTTTTAGGCATGAAGGATGGCCAGAAGATAACATTCCATGGTGAAGGAGACCAAGAACCAGGACTGGAACCAGGAGATATTATCATTGTTTTAGATCAGAAGGACCACGCTGTTTTTACTCGGTAAGAACTTTTATGAACTACTTAAACTGACCTCTTGCATATTTTTTTTCTAATGAGCTTTTCATTACTTTAAAGACATTTCTTGGAAATACCGTAGAAGAGTATAGCAGGAGAGAGTTGGGTTATATATGATGTTTTTTCTAAAAGGTAGTTAACCACTGTTTTAATAAGCTAAAAACGGAAAGGATCAGATTTGGGGTTTTTTCCTAAACTTAGTTGTTACCCAACCTGGAATTTGAAGGATGTGCTTTTATTACAGGTGTTTTGTATGAATATAAATGGATGGGTTAGGGGATATATCCCTAAACAGTCTTTGTATAGCAGTTAATTTGAAATAACCTAAAACTTTTCTGCTTTCAATCATGAGTTTGTGATATGTTGGGTTGTTTTTAACTGTAAACAAACGTGTAGAACGCTCTCTGTTGAAAACTAAGTATATAAATTTATATATTGCTGTGAAATACTGTTTATGAAGAGCTGAGAGCGAAGCACAAGAATGATTTAGCAATTTGTTAAATATCTATCCCTTGCTAATTTAAAGCATTGGATGAGAGTAGGGTTCCAATAAATCTGTTGGGAATGACCTCTGAAGGAACTGGTTTTGAGTTAACGAAAAAAGAACATTCCTACAAATGTCTCAGTGGAAAATGCTGTCATTTGAGGTGAATCTTGTTACAAAGAGTTTGGAGTACTTGATAAGATATTTTACTAATATGGATTGGAAAAGCAAGTCTAAGCACAAGTAAGGAGTGGGATGAAGAAACAATTCGGGGATGGTAAGTAGTTGAGGCTGTCTAGAATGTGTGGACGGATTCTAAAGTCTTGTCCAGGAAACAGTTGGCAGGGTCCATGTATATTGGCTGTTTGGAGAACGGGGAAAGAAAGGACATCTTTGTGAAAGATACCTTACGCTCTTGCTGTTAAGAAAACACAATTGCCTGCCATGGTACTTCTAATAATTGGTGATTTGAAAGATTTAAGTGTCTGTCATATTGACATTGATATAGGCGAGGAGAAGACCTTTTCATGTGTATGGACATACAGCTGGTTGAAGCACTGTGCGGCTTTCAAAAGCCAATATCTACTCTTGACAACCGAACCATCGTCATCACCTCTCACCCAGGTATGATATTTGGATGAGCTTGTCTTTCTGTTCTAGTATTGTCATGATCTAAAATACCAGAAAACTGGTATTTTACTCTGTCAGTTACATATCTTTCTTGGGAGCTGAGCTGAAATTGTGTAGGGTATTGGGTCTTTTTGGAAGCCTCTAAAAAGGTAATGGGATTGCCTCACATAAATTCAGTGAGCTAGAGGAATCTAATTCCTCTAACAGAGGAATCTCTGTTCTTTATTTTCCCCGCCTCCTAAAAATGTGACTAAGGAAAAACTCGGCTTCCATGTTTTTTAGGTCAAATTGTCAAGCATGGAGATATCAAGTGTGTGCTAAATGAAGGCATGCCAATTTATCGTAGACCATATGAGAAGGGTCGCCTAATCATCGAATTTAAGGTAAGCTATAAAGTACTCTAGGAATACTGGAGAATGATTAGCTTATTTAAACTAACGACAAAATTACATTTCCGAATGGTAAGGTACATCAGATTGGTATTCTCTCTTGTCCCAGGAAGAAATAAATTAAGCTAATACAAGGCTATAATTGGGATTAAAGTTCAGCAGAAGCACTCAAAATAACTACTGTGGCTTTTTGGCAAAATACTACAAAGCTTGGTTTGCTAATAGGATGGTTTATAAAGCAACCCTCAATCATTTTTTTCAATCTTAAATTGTCTGGCTCTTGACCCATAAATACAGCTTTTATTAAAAACATTTTGGGAAGATGCCAAGGGAAGTGTGCATTTTTGATAACAAATTCTGGTAACCGTGTAGTTCAAAATACTATTTTTTTTTTTTTTAACAAAGTTTTATAGAAATGGAGAATTTTGTTTTAAAAAACTTGGGCAAAGAAAGGACTGCCTTTTTGAAGACAAACAGCTTTTAAAAAAATAACTGTTAAAAGGAATTAGTGTTTCAGGATGGGTTCTCATGTGCTGAATAAAACGGTGATCATCACAGTGCAGTTTTACTAGGATAATTTTTTTTATTGTCTTAAATTCTAGTTCAGGGTACTAGCTAGATACATGCTGTGCCTTTTAGAACACATGTTTTAATTTGGGATTGGCACATTGACCACATGTTTTTATGGGGAGAAAATGGATCAGTGGTAATATATCTAAGGAGCTAATGAAGTATATCAAACTGAACTTACAGTAGAGATTTCTTTTTATAGGTAAACTTTCCTGAGAATGGCTTTCTCTCTCCTGATAAACTCTCTTTGCTGGAAAAACTCCTACCTGAGAGGAAAGAAGTAGAAGAGACTGATGAAATGGACCAGGTAGAACTGGTGGACTTTGATCCAAATCAGGAAAGACGGCGCCATTACAATGGGGAAGCCTATGAGGATGATGAACATCATCCCAGGGGTGGTGTTCAGTGTCAGACCTCTTAATGGGGCCAGTGAATAACACTGCTGGCATTTTATATGCAGTAGTGAATGAGTGAAGGACTATAATCATAGCTCACTACTTGCTATTGTTTTTGTTTTAATATTCAACTATAGTAGTGTTTTAAAAGTTAAATGAAGAATAAACTCAAATATAAAAGCTCTGACTTTGCCCTGTATGTATGATGACTTCAGTGTGCAAGATAAAGTTTAATACTTGTAAAAACTACTTAAAAAAAAAATCTCCCCTAGCATTTGTTAGGCCATACCTTGTAATTAATTTCAGCTCTATGTATATGAAACAGCTCAGACTGAAATGCTGGGTGTATGTATTGACTTCGGTGTATGACCCTTAATTGTTAAGCTATGAAGTTAAAATTTGTATTTAATTGGCAGTCAGACAAAGAATTTGTAGAGAAGTGTTGGTCTATAGTTAAGTGGGATTCATTGTGATGCCTCTGCATTTATTGCCTCAACTGTTACTTGAAGATGGCATGCTATGTAATTTGGCCTGTGGTATCATTGATAGAAAGGATACCTCTCTAAAGAAGGGGTTTATCATATGCTGCTGCTTGAGGGCTTGCACTTGTAGAACTGCATTCCCTTCTGCTGTGCCATCTTTTTTTTTTTTTTAATATATATATATATATCCTGGTTATACTTTTTTTCCTTCTCTTTGGACCATGATAAGCTTCAGACTAGTGACTTCGGGAGCAGGGTAACTTAGAGTGAAGAGACATTTACGTGGAGACGTTAATTTGCATGTATGCGATAGGAAGGTGTTTTTTAGGTATGTTACAGGCTTACTTTAAACCATTTAACTTCTGCTCCGAAGTAACTGTAATTTAATGTTGGTAGTATAGCAAATTATGATGAATAGCTTTAATTGTATGTTTAAAAGTCATGTTCACAAGCTTAAATCTGGGTATCAGAATTAAGCAAATGAAATGTATGAATGTCTCCTTAATATACTGATTACAAAGCATTTCCAGTGTGTCACTGCAGGCTTTTTTTCCCCCCTAGATTAAAAGCATTGGCTTTTCACTAAGTAAGATAGGTGATTTCTCATTTAACTAATTAAATGGGTAATAGAAAATGCTATTTAAGTACAGTTAAATGTTAAACAAGAGTGGGGAGTGAATGTGGGTGAGGGGTGAGTAATGAGCCAAAAGGGGTTTTAAAAACTTGGCAAACACTGGCGAATGTGAGAGGTTTTCCTGTTTTCTGGTTCTGCATCTCCTGTAATCGGGAAGCTTAAACATTTCCAACCCAGAAGTGATCCATGTCGGAAGTTCCCCTCATAGAGCACACTTGAGTTAAAAGGAGAAACCAAAACCTAGTCTGTAAGAGTAGTTCCCACACCTTCAGTGGTTTTTGTCAGTAATCCTAATTGACAACCTTTATCCTTAGATTGTCTTTTTTTAGTCTCTACCATACAGCTACCCTCATGTTCAGATATGATGGCCAGGTGCTCAGGAAAGCATAACAGAGTATTCAGAAACAAAAGTATTCAAAATTCAAAAAAAGATTTGCTGTGACAAATCTTAAATTTCTGCAGAAATTTATATTAAATGTATATTGTAATACATTTAACATCTTTTAAAAGATAACACATAAGGCTTTCCACCTTAGTCATGAGGGGAGTATAAATCGAAACCACAGTGAGCTACTACTTCATACTTCCTAATCCAAAATGAAAACAGGTGAGAATGGAGAAATTGGAACTCTGTACCTTAATTGGTGAGAGTGTACAATGGTGTGTCTGTTATGGAAAAGTTGGGCAGTTCCTCAAAAAGCCAAACAAGGACTATAGGACTAGTGTAGTTCCCTCCTTGGCTAAGTAAGATACCTGCTGCCAGTGTTCATTGCAGCATTCACAGTAGCCAAAGGGGGAACAAAGTCATGTCCAACTCATGGACAAACCAGATGTGATGGTGCGTGTAAAGGTGACAGACACAGAAGGACAAATTATCGTGTGCATACAAATGTATGTATGTACTTAAAATTAGGCACATTCATAGAGATCAGTTACCAGGGGCTGGGGGGAGGGGAATGGAGAGTTAGGGCTTAATCATTTGTGGTGATGAGAAAGTTTCAAATACACAGTGATGGTTGCACAAGGTTGTGAATGTTATTTAATGCTACTGGATTATACAGTTAAAAAGTGCATTTGATGTTATATAACAAAAATCTGGAAAAAAAATCACTAAAAGGAAATAGGTAATCTGGAGAGGCAGAAACAGTAAGTTTGTAGTCTGAAAACTGCCTCTCAGAACTTTGACCCAGTCTGACCCAGGAACACATGTGCATCAACACAAGTGGAGTGCCGGGCCCCAGCACTAATGCTTTCTCTGATGCTTCCCCCATCCATTCATACTTAGAACAAGAAAGTCCTATGAGGCTGCCCCTGGCACATGGTGGCAGATCTTCCTGTACGTGACATTAGCATCAGATCTTTTCTGCATGTGGTACTGGTTCTCAATCTTGGCTACATTTAGAGTCACCTGGAAGCTTTGAAACATCTGAGTCCCCCCACCCCCAGGGATTTTGATGTAATGGAGCTGGGTGTAGCTTAAGCATCAGGATGGTTATGAACAGCCAGTGTTCAACACTGCCACCATGGGGGCATAGTGAGGTTAATTACCTAGGATAGTAATGGCACTGCTAAGAGAATTGCTGGGGAAGGGCAAATAACGGCAGCCGTTGATAGCTGAGACCAAGGGAGCTCCCCAGCTTAGATGGACACTTTATCGTAATTTCTTTTTTGAAATAATGTGGGGAAATGTGTATAGGATCTAAAAATACAGTGAATGAAACTGCTGGCAAGCTACAGCACTATAAAAATGTCCTTTTAAGAGTTACTGAAGTCCTGGACCTTTATCACTTAATTTATGGTTATCTCCTCCACAATCTGTGAGACAGAACAAGAATCAAAACACCTACTCTGTTCGGTAGGTGGAGAAACTGCCCTCCAGTCTGCTGGTTCTCGAGTTTGAGCAAAGTTGCTGAGCCCCACTGCCACAGTTGCCAATTCCATAGGTCAGGGACAGAAGCTTAGTCTTTCGGGGCACTTCGAACCACTGCTCTGGCAAAAGTGAAACAACAGCAAAAACTGGAGTCCCAATTCTTGTAATTCATGCTCTTTTACTCCTCTTACTGCCTGTGGCCAGTTTAGGTAAATAAGTTGTTAATGGAATATGGACAGATAATCCAAGCATTCTTTGCCTTTTCCCAAACCTGAAAAGAAGCTGAGAGCAGTTGGATTCAAAGAATAAAGAAATTGAGCTTTGGAATTACACTGAGTTTTCAGTGTGTGCTCCATGAGCAAGGTTATGGGAACCTCTGGAAATGTTTCTTCATATAATGGGAACCATAATAGGCTGTACCTCATAAAGTAGTTCTGAGTATTAAATGAGGTTGCTTACATAGGAAGGAAGGGCTCAATAAATGCTCTTAGTTCTAGTATAAGTTGAAAAATAACTGAAGACACTGAATAGTACCTTGAGTTTTAAAAAGAAAAAAAGGCTGCCTTGAAATACCCTCAGATCTTCAGTGATTCCAGTCACTAATGCAACAATTGAATGGGGTTAGGACAAATGTCCTTACCCTTACAGAGTTCATTTTACTGCCATGTACTTAAGTTGTAAGTGTTGGAGGGAAATAGCAGATCTGTCGGCAGCGGCAGAGGACCTCCCTAGGAACCTGACACAACTTGCTGTTTCGGAAGAGCCCAGTTGTCCGTCTCCCCTCTCCCACTATTCGCATGGAATACATTCCAAGACCCCCCCCAGTGGATGCCTGAAATCAAGGATAGTCCTGAGCCTTATATACATTTTTACCTGTACCTACCTACCTACCTGTGATCATGTTTAGTTCATAAATTTGGCACATAATAGAGATTAATAGCAATAATAAAACAATTAGAATATGCTGTACAAGTTACATGAACGTGGTCTTCCCAACTACACTGTACTCACCCTTGTCATGATGAGAGAAAATGCCGAGAGGAGATGCAGGGAGGTGAGTGATGAAAGCACTGTGACATGGTGTTAGGCTACTGTCGACTTCAATGCTATGTCGGGAGGAGGATCATCTGCTTCCAGGCCACAGTTGACTAGTAACTGAAACCACAGATAAGGAGGGACTACTGTATGCCATTGGTTGCTGGCATCAAGCTCCCATTTGCTTAACCTCTTCTGCTTATACTGTTAAGAGGCCAATAATATGATCTCTGCCATCTCTTCATAAAGTGAAAAGCCCAGTTGGTGCCATCAGAGACCTCCAGCCCCTGACTGTTGGCTCCAGGAGGTGCACAGCACCCACAGCTGGTAAGGGGCTCCCTAGCCCAGGATGCAGGCCAGTTCCAGCGCTGCTCAGCATCACCCAGACCTGGAACAAGGGCACAGAGACCCCACTGTCTGCCTGGAGGGTCTGAGGCCCTCAAGCAGCTGGACAGTGGTACAGACTGGTGGAGTCGAACCTGGGTGGCCCTTCTCTCACCTTGGCCTCAGTCCCTGGGGCTCCCCTCCTAAGAAAAGCTAGGTGTAGAGTAAGTGCACACACTTTTAACGTTTGTACAAAAGAAGTTGGAGACGTGCACAACAGTTACCTGGGAAAGGCAGAAGATTCATTGTTTACAGCTTTTTACATGTTATACCAATTAAAAAAATACCTGCTTAAATGGCTCCCAATCCAGGCTTCTCTCTCCACCTGGTCTCCCAAGATGCTACCATTTGTCCAGCATACGCCTTAGAGCACACGGCAGTGCCTGGAAAGACTCCTACTAACTTGGACCGCCAAATCCCTTTACCCACAGCTCCTGCTGGTCTTTTTTATGGTCAACTCCTCCAGGAAGCCTTTCCTAACTCAGAAGGGCTAATTAAGTGCCCTTCCTACCATTATCAAGAAACTCCCAAGATTTTCTCATACCCCATTTTAAGTACTCCTTTTTTAACTTCAATTTCTTCCCTATTCTATGACAGGAACTGGTCTTAAGCCATCCTCAGTACTAGGTACAGGAACAGACGTTTGATAAAAATTCCTAGAAGGAGTAAGTGAACATGTGCTTACCAGATTCTTATTCTTCATGAGCACAAAGGAAATACTGTTCAAATTCAACTGCAGAATTGACTTTATTCAACGGTTGGTGAATCCAGCAACATCCTAACAAGGAGTTCTGAAGAGCTGTACAAAACGAAAGGCTTTTATAGACTTGAAGGGGGTGGGAAAAGGAAATCTCCAGCAGAGTGGATTGTTTCATGCAAGGTCACCTTCCTGTAGAAGGGGCCTATCAGGCAGATTATCATGTAAACGCTGAACCTGGTAATTACAGATTCATTAAAAATTACAGTCCTGGGACAGGCTGAAACTGCGATTTGGGTAGGCATTAAATCTGGCTTCGCTGGTGTGGGGCTTAGCACAAGTGACTCCATTTTAGACTTGATTGATTTGTGAGAGCATGAGTGGGGGGCGGGGGGGGGAGGGTAAAGGGAGAGGTAGAAGCAGACCCCCGTGAGCATGGAGCCTTACATGGAATCGATTCTGTGACTCAGATCATGACCTGAGCTGAAGGCAGATGCTTAACCAAATGAGCCACCCAGGAGCCCTTGGCCTGTTTATTTTTTTTAAAGATTTTATTTATTTGACAGAGAGATCCCGAAAGCAGGAACACAAGCAGGGGGAGTGGGAGAGGGAGAAGCAGGCTTCCCGCCCAGCAGGGAGCCCGATGTGGGACTCGATCCCAGGATCCCGGGATCATGACCTGAGCCGAAGGCAGACGCTTAACGACTGAGCCACCCAGGTGCCGCTGGCCTGTTTATTTTTAACAATACCGTTCATTGCCTATTCATGGGCTAAATACAGAATCCCAATTTCTTGAAGACTCTAAGGAATTTTAGCATAAGCTGTTTCCTCTTTGCACCTTAAACTTACGTTAAAACTTAATTTCACTGGGATGGGAGACCAGAATTCATGGATTCATGGCTATGTTCAACTCTCAAAATGGCCGCAAATGACATTCTGTCAAAAGGCATGTTTAAAGATTTATTTGGAGTCAGAGCTGGGGGGGGGTGGGGGGTGGGAAGGAATCTCAAGCAGACCATGTTCAGCACAGAGCTGGATGTGGGGCTCAAACACAAGGACCCTGAGATCATGACCTGAGCCGAAATCAAGTCGGACACTCAACTGACTGAACTACAAAGCCACCCCCAAAAAGCCGCAGGTTTAATGGCAAAAGGAAAAAAATTCGGGGGAATATGATTGGGGAAGAGTCATTTCTTAGTGCTGCTAAGGATTAATTCAGCCAATATTGAACATTATTGTGCCAGGCAAAGATTAGGCTGTATTTTAATCAAAGGTAAATTATTACATTCTAAAACTTTTTTAAAACTTTCCCCATTAGTTTGTACCTAATAAAGGCTAAAATTAAAAGGTATAAGAGGCCCAAACAAATAAGGTCTCAATTTCTTCTTTTTTTTTTGTTTTTTTTTTTGTTTTTATAGATTTTATTTATTTATTTGACAGAGACAGAGACAGTGAGTGAGGGAACACAAGCAGGGGGAGTGGGAGAGGGAGAAGCAGGCCTCCCACCGAGCAGGGAGCCCGATGCGGGGCTCGATCCCAGGACCCTGGGATCATGACCGAGCTGAAGGCAGACGCTCAACGACTGAGCCACCCAGGCGCCCCAAGGTCTCAATTTCTTGAAATGATCCCTGCACAGCACCTTCAACATCTACATCAGTGCACTGAATACATCTTTGGTTGAAACATAAAAGACACCCATGTGCACAAAGTATTTTCAAGAGTTTTGTTGGCTTTTTTTTAACTGGTAAGGATGCACATAGCAAAAAAAGACTTCTCTAAATCTCAGGTCCTTTTCTAATTTCCTTCAGAACAAATAGCACATTTTCAATGCCAAAACTTCAGATACCAAAACTGAATTCTCATAATGGATCCTGCAACTAGTACTACCCAGAAGATGGAGATGATAGTCTCTGGAGTTGGCCAGAACACATGAGAAGGCACAGCTAAGAAGAGTGAGTGGACGGTGAGGGCAATGAAATGAGTATCCTATGCACCTTCCTATCGCATATTTTTACATTCAATCTATCTTTCTAAATAGGAACAGACTTCCTGCTGTACTGGGATTAATAATGCTTTATCCCACCCTCCTCACTTGATTCTAAATATGTAAACTAGATGAGCACTTACTTACATTTAAAAACAAAGCCTCCGAAAAGGGTAAAGTTTATTAACACCTTAAAAAAACGGACCAGCAAAGAGCTACTGAATATGGGATAGTTACTTATTCACAAGTTTTACTGCAGGAGGTACATTTTAATCACTATTTCAAATCAAAGGAGTACAGTTTTCTTCTAGAAACAGCAGTATTTCACTCTTCAGGTAGATTATTGAAAACATTAAGTGACTGCCCCAATTAGAAACAGATAAATGAATACCTTAAAAATACATATAAAAGGGTAACTGCTACTTAAACATGAATTGAATTTTCACAAAATTATTCTTGTTCCTAATTCAGACAATTGCTTAGAAAAGGTAGCCTTAAATAAAAAAAAAAAGCAATACATGAATATGTCTTCACTTAAGTACATGCTCTCAAGCAAGTTTTAAAAGAAAAGTGGAAATTAGGGTTTCCAGAGCTTTAGGAGTCCATCCTCGCTGTAGGTAGCAATCAGGTTCTGATGAGGGTGATGTGCGATACCAATCACATCCTTCTCGTGAACCTGGGAAAAGTAAAGTACTGGGTTAGAGGATATAGGTCTATAAAAATCACCCCAAAGACGCTTCCAGAGCTGAGTGGGAGGGAGAAAGAGTGAAGCTTCTACTTCTCACCAAAGAAATCGATCCTAAGGCAGCCTTGAAGAGGGCTAAACAAACAAAACAAAAACAAATGAGGCTATCACTCTGCTAGTTCACATTTTTTGTACTGTTTTTCATAATGTGTGAATAATGCTTTGTCCCAAATCACTTTTGCATTACAGCTGATCCTACTCACCATCACTATTTTGTAAGACAATGGCTAAGACCAAATGATTCCATCAACTCAGTGAACTTGTATTTTCCAGACCCCTCAGCTAGGCACCCCTGAGATCTGTATGGAGGCCTGACAGGGCAGGTGCATCAAAAGCTCACCCAAGAATCATGTGAGGCCAAGAGATGATTTTCTAACATGGGTATGTATATAAATTTTTATATGTTCATAGCACTTCTCCTTCTGGACCACAGAAAACTACATTTTCCCTGTCCCCCTGGCATTTAGTCAGCCATGTGACTGAATTCTAACCAAAAAAGAATGAGGAACAAAGTAACATAAGCCACTTCCAGATGTGAGTCTCAAAAACATGCAGTGTAGCCCTCAGCTAGTTTTTCTCCTCCTGAGACCTTGGAGGCCACATATTCCAAATGACACAACTAAAAGATGGAGAAAGACGATCTAACTCCTATCACACTGTGGCATAACAAGAAATAAGATGTATCTGTCACTCTCTGATCCCAGCAGGGAGGATATGGCTAAATCTAGCTAGCTAGACAGGCATGTTCCCTTTCTTATTCTCTGCTTTATGTCCACCCATTCTATTCACTTGCAGCTGAGGGCTCACTGAAGGATGACCTTTCCTGAGAGAGGAGGTAATTCCATACCATTACTTACGGGCCCTATATTTTCTTTAGTGATGCAATTTTTACACTTTTTAGATACCAAGCTTCACACAGCAGTCTGGAAAAGGTTTACTTCAGAGTTCAGAAAGACATAAGTATTAAATTTCTTGAGATGGCCTCAAGTCAGTAATACTCACTGTCAAAGTTCTCTCCAGTTTGCCAGTGACTGTGCTAAAACAGTAGAGCACGAAGTCCTCCCCAACACAGTAGATCCACTCACCGCGGGGAGACAGGGCGCAGCAAACAAAATCACCACCTTCCCTCTTACCAGAGCTGAAGCTCCTGACAATCTAAATCATACCATACCCCAAGGCAAAAACAAAACATCTGCATTAGCAGCAGTTTTAACTAACATCTTTACATTGTTAATTCCGCATTTTGGTTTCCTGACATTTATAATTAGATCACCAATTACACTCATCGTGTGCTAAATCCTCTTGCCTGGGAAATATTCCACGGATAAGCTATCTAAACTTAATCATACATCCCAAGTTACCAACCGTGCTCTTTAGTCTACTGTCATTTTCCCCTGAAGCAAATTCATTACCACCCAAACAATTTCTATATCAATATACTACCAGTTCTCAATGCTCTGTGGACTTATACTCCACTGTTTCCTCTAACAGAATGGGATGCTTTCCTCATGCAAGATGGAACTCTGTCTCCAAGACCTTGCTTGCTCTATTGTATACACCACATCATCATAAATCAAGCTGAGTGAAAGCAATCTCAAGAGGTTAAAAGGTTACATACCATATGATTGCATTTTTACAACATTCTCAAAATGACAATAATGGAAAGCAGATCAGTGGTCGTTAGGGGCTAGGGATGGGTGGGGGTAAAGTTTGACTATAAAGGTTGTAGCATGAGCAAGTTCCTCTGGGGATAATGAAAACAGTTCTGTATCCTGATTGTGGTGGTAGTTACAAAAATCTATACATCTGATAAAATTTCATGGAACTTGTCGCCTCAAAATGAACGCATGTAAAGACTAGTGAAACCCAAATAAGGTTTGTATTTGAATTAATAGTATTGTATCAATGTCATTTACTGGTTTTTGATAATTGTACTATGGTTACATATGATGTACCAGCAGAAAATTAGGAAGTGGGCAACTACAGCTGGTTATGCAGGGAGCCAGGAAATAGTGCAGACCAGCCATCTCAACCATGTGCTCTTTTTTTGTAAGTTAGTTTAGTTAGTTAGTTCAGTCAGTCTGTCTGTGTCTCTATTTAATCTCTATACCCAACCTGGAGCTTGAACTCACAGCCCCAAGATCGAGAGCTGCAAGCTCTTCCAGCTGAGCCAGCCAGATGGCCCTCAACCATGGGTTCTAAACTACAAATTTATCAGTGATAAGAGCTAATGGGATGGAGAGACGGTTCCAGACACCACCCCTGGCTCTTCTCCATGCTCAGCAGAATCCCCAAGGGCCCAAGCCAACATGTCAGTAGCACCACAACAAGTTCCCAGGGCTTGAGACCTTAATCTTGACACTCCTAATGTCCCTGGTGCTACAAAAGTGCCGATTACAAATACATATCATGAAGACACTGTTGCCCTTTTCCTATGACTCGAGTTCTACCTTAGATCGTGTGGTAACTAGGAGACGTACTGAGTTAGTAATCCACATACTGTAGCTCCCTTACTCAGACAGGGACTGTTATCAACAACACAGGTTTGAACTGCCCATGTCCACTTATATACAGATTTTTTTAATTTAATGTTTATTTTTTTTTTAGTAATCTCTACACCCAGTGTGGGGCTCAAACTCACAACCCTGAAATCAAGAGTCGCATGCTCTTCTAACTGATCCAGCACTCCATGGATTTTTAAAAAAATAAATACAATATGGTACTGTAAATGTATTTTCTCTTCCTTATGATTTTCCTAATAACATCTTTTCTCTAAGCTTACTTTATGGTAAGAATACAGTATATAGGGGTGCCTGGGTGGCTCAGTCGGTTGAGCGACTGCCTTTGGCTCAGGTCATGATCCCAGGGTCCTGGGATCGAGCCCCGCATCGGGCTCTCTGCTCCGCGGGAAGCCTGCTTCTCCTTCTCCCACTCCCCCTGCTTGTGTTCCCTCTCTCACTGTGTCTGTCTCTGTCAAATAAATAAGATCTTAAAAAAAAAAAAAAATACAGTATACACAATACATACAATATACAAAATACGTGTTAATTGTTTATGTTATCGGTAAGGCTTCCAGTCAACAGTAGGCTATTAGTAGTTAAGTTTTGGGGGGAGTCAAAAGTAATATGCAGATTACTGTCCAGGAGGTTGGTGCCCCTAACCCCTGTATTGTTTTGGGGTCAATTATATACGGTTTTTGGAGTGATGGACCTGTATTTGGTTACTGGAAGGCCAGAACCAAGGCATGATTTAGGAATGGCCCACAGGATCCGTACAAAGGCACTTTCTGAGCACTCACCTGCCCCTGCATGTTCATGATGACCACTGTATTTGATCTGTTACACACCACAAAGTGCTCTGGATTTTTAGGAAGCAGGATCACACTGTTGACAGTGATATCTGTCCCCGCAGTGCTGCCCAGGGATTTAAAGGTATTTGAACATTCTGTGGTCTTCATATTCCAGATCTATAACACAAAAATTTAAGGTGTTAACATTTTTGGGGTATAAGAATTTCTAAAGTTTGGGGATTAAAAAAATGAACATTTGGTAACTAAAAACGAATAAAACTGACTCAGAAAAAAAAGCTTCTTGATTTTTAGTCCTATCAAATACCTAGCTTTGCCATATACATAGTAAGCACTTATCATGTTTGCTGATTAACTGGTATCAACAAAAGTCACAAGGCTATGATCTTTTCTTACAAAATTTTCCTAATGAGCTATGTATCTTTAAAATTTGCCACGCATCAACACTGCTACTGTCAACCAGAAGCTATCCTTATCTGGATATCAAAATAAAACACGGGCTTTTTAGAACTGTATGCTCAGGACTCTATCCTGAGATTCTGATTTGATAGCTCTGGGGTGGGGCATAGACATGTCCATTTTTCAAAAAGCTCCACAAATGATTCCAGTACAGCTTGAACCACTGAAGAGAAGCCAGTGTTGACACACACATGAGGATCCATGAAGCAGAAGTCACTCTTGGACACGTGTATTACCTCTCCCAGCCCAACATCTCTTCTGGTAATAGTCCCCATCCTAATGCTTTTCACCTTGCCCTTCTGGGCTGTTATGAACTGCTGGGGTTAAATCAGACATCACAGTTATTGAAATCTGAGATGTGCTGAGAGAAAAATGGACCAAATCTTGAATGGCATTGTCTGGACCCCATTCACTTAACGAGGTACACAGACACAAAAGCCTCAAAGGCACGGACTGCATTGGTTGCTCTGTGCTTTCAACAGAGCTTAGCATAAAACAGACGTTGAATACCTATAAACAGGAGGAAAGAACTGCCCCACTAATTCCCCAGTGTTTATTTTCCTAATTTATACTGTTACCATCTGCCCCAATCTGTTCTCTAAAGCCCAATTGCCTTCAGGAGAGAAATGAACTTTTAAGTAAAGAGTTCTAAGGCTCCCAGTGTTTTCTGTCCAAAAAGTCAGTGAGATGCTTTACCTGACTCTCTGAAGAACTAAAGGAAAAGACCACAAAACAAAGAGGGATAGACAGGCAACCTCCCACTGGCATTGTACAAGTTGTAAGGCCCATATACAAAGCACAAAGAGGGCAAATCCCATGACTAAAGTACTAAGAGCTCTGTGTATCTCCCCAACCATCCTGAGGAAGACTTTCCTACCCTCAGGTTCCTGGTTCAATTCTCAAGCCAGAACAAGCAATTTCAGAGGGTGGTCTTTTAGGCGTTTGTGTTAAAATGCTTAGGTCTTCTGCCACAAACTACACACATAAGGCAATTTAAAAGCAGGTCTAGGGCACCTGGGTGGCTCAGTCGGCTAGGTAGCTGCTTTCGGCTCCACTCGTGATCCCGGGGTCCTGGGATCAAGTCCTACATCGGGCTTCCTGCTCTGTGGGGAGCCAGCTTCTCCCTCTGCCTCCCCTTCTCTCTCTGTCTCTCATAAATAAATAAAATCTTTTTTAAAAAATTAAATAAAAGCAGGTCCAGAATATAAATGGGATTGTCTCAAAGATCTCCAGCAATTTTCTATTTGGATTTGTCATCTCTTTTAGGAAATGAGGCCTGCTATTAAAATAACCAAACCTTGGGCGCCTGGGTGGCTCAGTCGTTAAGCGTCTGCCTTTGGCTCAGGTCATGATCCCAGGGTCCTGGGATCGAGTCCCCCATCGGGCTCCCTGCTCGGCAGGAAGCCTGCTTCTCCCTCTCCCACTCCCCCTGCTTGTGTTCCTGCTCTCGCTATCTCTGTCAAATAAATAAAACCTTAAAAAAAATAAATAAATAAAATAACCAAACCTCTTAAGGTGCTGAAGATCCACTACTTGCAGCTGAGAGCTGAGGACAGTAAATGAATATTTGAGAAAGGGCTTAGTTGTACTCTACACCTCTCCTGCCTCTCTACAAATGCTGTTGGGAAGGCCCCTAAAATGTTGGGGGGTCAGGGGTCGGGTGAGACTGTGCAACAAAAAAAAGATCTATTTATCTGGCCACTAAGCCCTTTGTAAACTTGACTATTGTGGGTGAACCATACCTTTATCAAGATAGACTTTAACCACTATAAATGGGGTGTGACTTAATACAGGCCTCCACACCCTTCCTCTTTTCCTACACGATAAAGTCTATTTTGATTATGTAAGTTTGAAACTGGAGGTCCTTCAGTAGGGATTCACCAAAGAATATCACTACTGTCTCAGACTCCACTCATTTACAGCTTGAAAACAGCTAGTAAAGAAGTTTACTCCACCACAATCATCACTATCATCACCACTGAAAACTCTTCAAAGGACAATAGAAACCCCAAAATAGACCAGTAGCAAATACTTAACCTTTACAGTGCCATCAGAGGATGCACTAATAATATAATGTCCATCTTGTGTAAAAGTTGCTTCATTAACAAAGGAGGAATGGCCACGAAATTCCTTCAATGTTTTCCCAGATTTTAAACCATGAATTCTATCACAAACAAAAAGAAATTTACAATTAATATTCTATAGAATGCAGGGCGCCTGGGTGGCTCAGTCGGTTAACAGTCTGCCTTGAGGTCATGAAACCAGGGTCCTGGGATGGAGTCCCACATCAGGCTCCCTGCTTGGCGGGAGTCTGCTTCTCCCTTTCACTCTGCCTTTCCTGCCCACTCGTGTGTGCTCTCTCTCGCTCATTCTCTCACAAATAAATAAAATCTTAAAAAAAAATAGTTTATGTAATAAAAATATTCTATACACTGCAGTTGGGACCAAATATTCTTTCAATGAATTACAGAAGCTCAATTTATAATATCAGGTGAAGAAAGAGGACTATGCAATTATGTATGTAGTAAAATTTTCATTATACCAAACAAAACAAAAACAAAAGCTTGGCACAAAGACTGGAAGAAGGGGCACCTGGGTGGCTCAGTAGTTAAGCGTCTGCCTTTGGCTCAGGTCATGATCCCAGGGTCCTGGGATCAAGCCCCACATGGGGCTCCCTGCTCGGCGGGAAGCCTGCTTCTCCCTCTCCCACACCCCCTGCTTGTGTTCCCTCTCTCGCTGTGTCTCTGTCAAATAAATAAATAAAATCTTAAAAAAAAAAAAAAAAGACTGGAAGAAAATATGCCAATAATACCATAGACTTCTGTTCAGGGACATACTTCTAGGTCTTGGCTATATTTGTAATATGTCCTCTATGGTGCTTCTGCTGCAGGTGGGTCAAAAATCACACTTTGAGAAACATGAAACACTGCTATAATCCCTTTCTCTCTTCTGGGTAGACTCAAATGAACAAAATAATAATGAGGTCTCACATACACTGACTCTTCATATAACACCATCTTGGTGAAAGCATAAGGAATCACGAGTACCTCCCTCCAGTGCTTCATTATAGCAAACCCAAGTGAGGGAGTTTGGGGACTCTTACTTACCGAATTGTCTGGTCAAAAGAGGCACTAAGGATCTGACTGCTATCCTTAGAAAAGCTTAGACAGGTGACACCTTTACTGTGTGCCCTTTCAAATCTCCTTAAACACTGTCCACTCTGAATCTTCCATACCTTTACGTAAAAAAAAAAATAGTAAAAACTTGTAAACAGAGTCCCACTCTAGCCTGCAGAGCCAAGCAAGATGCAATGCTCAATACTAAAATAGCATTAAAAATGCATGCTAACAGTTGAATATGGCTGCTTCACAGTGCAATAACTGAATCCTCTGAAACTTAAACCTCTTTCCTTGTAAATTATTAAAACAAAAATTCAGACTCAAAGTTCACTTAGCAGAGACTTTTCTGAATTTTATCTAGCCCAGGGTGTTTCACCAGCAATTAAATACAAACCACAGCTAATCAACAGCAGACCACCCCATTCCCTAAAAAACCCCAAAGTGCAACACATCATATAAGGTGAGCCAGGGTGGTACAGCAGAAAGGGCATGAGGAGCAGATCTAAGTTGAAGTCCCAATCTATCAGTTACCAACTGTGTGACCTTAAACTGATTACTGAACCTCCTGAGGCAGAGTTATTAGGATTAAACAAGAAAAAGTAAATTAGCATAAAGTTGATGCTCAACAAAGTTGCTACTATTAAGCTATCACATGTGGAACACTACCTCATTGCAGAAGTATCAAAATGTCTACATATAAAGGTTTGTGCCACTAATAAATACCTTGATTTTTCCATCTTGGGCCCCAGTTGCTAACATTTCTGTATCTCTGCTGAAACACATGCAGAGGACAGCATCGTCCATCATCATAAAGTTATCCTGGGCCTGGTATTTAAGATCCTAAAGGAAACAAAGATAAGCAGTTACCAAAATAACACAAAACCCCCAGTTACGCCAGATCTCTACAAACCCACTAAAAGCAGAATAACGGATTGTGCCTACTCTGAATTTCCAAAGCAAATACTAGTGCCATGTACACATGTTCCTAATGAACCACTGCTAGTGCTGGGAATAAGTAATTTTGTACACTTCAAATTAATACTCTAAAAAATTCCAATATAACACCCTTTTGCTTACTGATCTTTTTTCCATGCAAAATTCCCCTACAATTCTACATTGTACATTTTTAATGTATCTGAATTTATTTTAGGGTATGATGTGAAAAACCAATGTCTTTTCCAAATTGTCGGCTACTTTTCCTAAAGCCATATATTGACTAATCGACTTGTGATGTTTCTTTTATCATCCATTACTATTCAGAACAAAGTATCTTCATCTTTTCCTAATTACAAAGTAAGACTGCATCATGGTTTTTTGTGTTTTTTTTTTTAAAGATTTTATTTATTTATTTGACAGAGAGAGACACAGCGAGAGAGGGAACACAAGCAGGGGGAGTGGGAGAGGGAGAAGCAGGCTCCCCGCAGAGCAGGGAGCCCGATGTGGGACTCGATCCCAGGACCCTGGGATCATGACCTGAGCCGAAGGCAGTCGCTCAACCGACTGAGCCACCCAGGCGCCCTGCATCATGGTTTTAAAAAAAAAAAAGAAGCAAACTATAAGGAAATATATGAAGCAGAAAATGAAAACCACTCATGAATTCACTACCCATGGAGTGGAAGTTAGTATTCTATGATAAAGATTATATTTTAAATCAGTGGATAGTCAATAAATACCTATTTAGGAAAAAAATTACGTTGGATCTACACCAACTTCATCCCCCTAAACAAATTCCAATGGATCAAAAATTAAACATAAAATGAAACATGAAAGCAACTAGAAGTTGTAGAAGAAAAAAATGGATAAATATAATGATACAAAAAAATTAAGTCTATAAAACAAAATGATGAGCAAAGTCAAAAGATAACGGTCAAAACTGAAAAATATTTGCAATACATATTAAAAAGATTGATCTCCTCAAACTTCCTAAAAATCAGTTAGAATCCAAAAGAAAAATAGACAAACGATACGAAGACTTCACAGAACAGGAAATATTAGTGGCTTTTCACATATAAAAAGATATTCAATTTCATTCATAATAAGAGAAACAATTAGTACTACAATTACATTAGATTAGAAACAATAAGTAATTGCTTACATATACCTAGAAATTCCAGGAAGATTACATAAGAAACTGATGACCGTGGCTGGACCAAGGAAGAGAACTGACCAGCTGGGGGACAAGGATAGGAGCAAGACTCTTGCTCTTGCTCCTGAATAACTGTTCTGTTTTATAAAATGTTGTATCAGATGGGGGCACCTGGGTGGCTCAGTCGGTTAAGTGTCTGACTTCGGCTCAGGTCAAGATCTCAGTGTCCTGGGATGGAGCCCTGAGTCTGGCTCTGCACTCAGCAGGGAGTAGGCTTCTCCCTTTCCCTTCCTCTCTGCTCCTCCCCCTGCTCATGCTCGAGCTAGCCCTCTCTCTCTCAAACAAATATTATCTTTAAAAAAATGTTGTATCAGATGTATATATTATTCATTTAAAAAATAAACTTATATTGTAAAAATAACAGATAATTTAAAAACAAAAAATAGATAATTCTCCCATTAGAAAAGTTAATCTATTTTAAATACTTTACCTTCCTGATTTTTCCAGTCGTAAAGTTCCAGACTTCAATGAATCCATCAACAGACCCAGTGACCAAATACTGACCATCTGGAGAAAATCGAGCACACTCCACATGTGATTTCTGACCAAACTGTTTCAAATGAAACAATGAAACATGCATTTTTATCTACTGACCTTAAAACAATTTCCATTTTAACCTTTTGAGAAATCCTGCCCTAGCACAAAGTCATAGCTAGCCTATATTACGGAGTATTGGAGGGGTATTTCTGTATCTGGACACAGAGACAATGGATATATTTTCTCTGACCAGTTTTAGGTCTGGGCTCTCAGTTTAAACTAGGTTTTTTTTAATGTGAAGTTGATATTTCCAAAGCAATGTGAAAGGACTTGGAACAAATAATCCTATTAAAACACTGAGTAAGTTTTTACGTGAAGCAGCCACTATCAGTATGACTTTCACACTCAGTATGAGACAATATGTTGTACATGTAGGGGACAACAATTCAGTTTTTCAAAATAAATGTCTGTTTTCCTATACTGCTTTGTAAACAAATTTTCCATCCGGTTTCTTTTCATGACCTTCATTTAATCAAGTGATAACGTGTGGCTGACTGACTCTAGAATTAGAGCTGACAGACTATTTGCCTAGGAGATGTATCCTGAGCATTTACCAGCAATGATGTTCCCAGTAATAGATGAAAACTACAGAACATTAGACAAATGAGAACAGAGAAAAGCTCTATTATGAATTTCGTTTTAAATGCCAGAAAAGGAAAGTCTTTATAAAAGAAAATCTTAGCCCAGCAGCATAATTATAATGGATTTCTGTCTCAAGGCTTCAGCCAGGTAAATAGAACAGTGCTACTCAGAAATATCTTTACATGCGAATCAGAACATATAATCCAGAAAAGATAAATTCAAAGCCCTAAGCCAAAGATCCAAGATTTGAGGAATATGAAATATTTCAAAATCCATAAATTCAGTAAGAGCACAAACCCAGAGAGAAACTAATAGAAAGGAGATGCTGAAGTAGCAAATAGGCTTGAAATTCTGGGAATTGCAGCAATTTCGTGATTGTGCTTTGTGCTAGAAAAGTCTCAGATTAAAATAATAAACAAACAAACAAACAAACAAAAAACATGAACCAGCCATGAGATGATAAAATTATTTTCCTCGAACACCACACAAGCCTGCTTTACAGTCCATGCCTGGTACTTTGCCGGACATGTAACAGGCAAAAGCAGCAATGATGAACAGGGCGAATACACAGAAAGCTCACAGTTAGTTCCAGGCATACCCAAAGAGCTAACCAATGTTAGTGGTTAGAGCTAACCAATGCTTCCAAATGAAGGCCTCCTGGGAGGAAGTGCAAGGGCAGAGGATGGGCCAGCTGCCAAATTTATGGATATACACCTAAGGGGTGCCACTGCCAGACCCCAGGAGGACCCCAGTGGTCACCAGCAGCAACCCTGAAAGTTGTCAGCTCCTGGCACACAGCCTGGCTAAGCAAGCACAGAGTCCTCAACAAATGATGAGCAAATGGCTGAGTATCTAAGGATCCTACCTTAATATGCCTGCTCAGCTGTGTAGGAAACTTTTCTTCTTCCACATCTTTGACAGCCGCTTTGCCTCGGAACAAATCTATGGTCATGCCGGGAGGAAGCAACCCCTGGTGCTGCTGCCACTTCAGTGCCTGTCAGCAAAGAAACGCACACTAACCTGCTTGGCTGCTTCTAAGATCTCGTCCTGACTGCTCAAAGCCCAGCCCGAAAGGACCAGGTTACCATCCACACCCACACACCTTTGGCCCTCCAAAGACAACATAATCTGTGCAACTCTGTGTCTTTGGAACACAGGCTGATCCTGGGGTGCAAGGGAACTCTGAGAGCCAACAGGTCCGTATTTCCATATCTATTTTCTTAGAGGTTTGACTTTTATTATAAATAAAATTTGGAAAACAAAAATCTCCCACAGTCCCAACATCCAAATAGAGCCACTGTTGGTTAGCATTTTATGTATACCTTCTAGTGTTTTCCCCCTTACGTGTGTTTATTAACATATCTGTAATGATGTTCTATATAAAATTTTATATTGTTTTCACCTATCCTCAGATCATGCAATGACATAACTATCAATTCAATGGCTGTAAAATATACCCTACATGGTGAATGTTTTAACAGTTTAATTGATATATTAATGGACAGTCACACTGCTACCAATTTTTTACACGGCTAAATTATGCCACAATAAACCCTTCTGAACATAAGGCTTTTTCTATTTGAGGGATAATATTCACTGAGAATAGATTCCTAGAAGAAAAATTATTGAATCCAAAAAAGAATATGAATGGTTAAGGCTCTTGATATACACCGCCAGACCGTTTTCCCAAAAAGTTGCAGCTTCAACAGTGTTTGTGACTGCATTATGGCGAGTGGAAAAATCATGGATTTTGGAGACTGATGGTCCTAGGCTAGATCATTTGCCAACTCTTATTTTCATTTATGTTCTTTGTCCACTTATCTATTGTATTTTTACTATTTTTCCTATCGATTTTTGAGCTTTTAATGTGATCAGGGTTGGGACTATGAGCCCCACATTGAGTGTAAAGATTACTTAAAAAAAAAAAAAGGTCCAGAAAAGTTAGGTAATGTGCCAAAGCCGACATTAGTTGGTAAGTGAGAGATCTTGGATTCTAACTATGGTAAACATTTATTCCAATTTGCCTTTGACAGTGTCCTGGCACAATGATCAACAACAGCACCCTTAAGCCATCCCAAATGGGATGATAAATTCTACGACCATCTTAATTCTAACTAACTCTAGAGCTTGTGCTATTAACCACTAATCTATACTGCTTCTCCCAGGATAAATGAGGGCGGCATGGAACAGGTACTGGTACAAGCAGCTCTACAGGCAGTTCCCAGTTCTAAGGATGTCTGATTTCTTTAGCCTGTACATATAGTTTATATATAGGAAACAGTACCAGGAGTTCAGGGTAATTTCAGTTCCACAGACTTTAATTACCTGCCCCAGCAATGCCATGAGACGAGACGGAGGCACCACACTGACTTCCCCAGCTAAGGCCTGGGCAATTGCTGCTCTTCTCTTCTCTTTGCTACTTCCATCTGGGTATGCCTGAAAAAGGAGAAGGATAGGAGTGTGCTTACTTAAAAACAACAATAATCATCAAGCAGAAACATTTTTTTTTTTAAGATTTTATTTATTTATTTGACAGAGAGAGAGAGCCTGCACAAGCAGGAGGAGCTGCAGGCAAAGAGGGAGAGGGAGAAGCAGGTTCCCTGCTGAGTAAGGAGCCCAATGCAGAACTTGATCCCAGGACCCTGGGATCATGACCTGAGCCGAAGGCAGACACCCAACGACTGAGCCACTCAGCTGCCCCAAGTAGAAACATTTAAAAAATATATATAAAAAAATATCTGGTTAAAGAAGGGATTAATTATATTAATTAGTTAAGACAACTCCCAACTCTCCCCACTTGCATTTCAAAAGTATGCGTTGGGAGAGACCTGAGGTCAGCCAATCCACACTGTTATTTCTGAAAGGGTCCAAGTAAACCACATCAAAGCCAGAGTTGTTTTTCCAGTTTTTTGAAAAATCTGCAGAGCTGAGGATTCTTTTAGTAATTTTTTGGTCATTTACTTCAGTCCAGCGACTCCCAGCCCAGAAGTTCTTCACCACCTCTAACTTGAATCCTGTTATGGTAATCTAAACTTCCTTCCTTTATCCTCATGGTTTCTGTGAGTTTACCCTAACTTTCCACTCTCTAGGACCTATTAAATTCTTCTTCCTCCTATTTAGACTAGTAAAAGGCTGGGTGAGAAACAATGAAACAGTGAAACATGTAATAAGGTTTGGGAAGAAGAAAAGAGTATCTGTCACCACACTCTACCAGTAAGCATAACTGGCTCAGACAAAAGCACGAGCTTTCTAAGAACTAAAAACATTGAGAGAAAACTGCACTTGTTGGGCCAAGGGACACAAATGCACAGTAAATATGCTAGCCGTCAGGCAGCACTTCAGGGTCAAATAAGTACTTGGGCTAATGTGGAAATTATATCACAGTAAATTTTTTGCTTCTTTACTAATCAACATACAACCCTCTAAAATGGAATGTGTAGGGGAGGGAAGACCTTCAAATATTCAGAAAATTGAACAAGATTATTCTCTTTAGCATATGTAAATTCCAGTCAACACACATATACAGTAAAGTATCATTCTCAAAAATTAAATCAAAATCAGTATCCAATAAAATGGTAAAAAACAGATTATTGCATTTTTTTTTAAGTTAACAAGAGCTTCTTGTCATACCTCACGAGGATCAAAATAAGACCTGGCCAAGAGGTTCTCCAAATGAATATACCGCTCTGGCTGTGTTTGTTTTAACATGATCATGGGGTCAGTCTGTCTCAGGAGTGACCTGGCAGCTCCCAATTCACGCAGCTCTATCAATTCCAGAACAACCTGGAAAATTGAAAGAAAATGTCTGTTTCAATGCATTCTCTTAGTACTCTTTCAGTACAATTTCTGATTCAGAAATGGCCTCCCAACATGATTTCCAATATTAGGAAATATTCCTTTCTCTTTTCCCTAGCATTTTCAGGTGGATAAATGAAGCAATTATAAATAGCAACTTCAATTTTTCTTTCTTTTTTTTTTTAAGATCTTATTTATTTATAAGAGAGGGAGGGAGCACGAGGTGGGGAGGGGCAGAGGGAGGGGGAGGTGCAGATTCCCCGCTGAGTGGCGGAGCCTGACGCAGGACTCAATCTCACGACCCTGAGATCATGACCTGAGCTGAAGTTGGACGCTTAAGCAACTGAGCCACCCCAGTCTTTCAACTTCTGTCTTTCATTTTTATCTACCCATCTCCTCTCCGCTCTGGCTTACTGTTCAGAATACAGAAACTGAAAAAACTAAAGATGAGAATATTTCCAAGGGCTCCAGAGAAACCTTTCTCCAATAAATGAAATTTTCTTTGGGGAATTACTGAACTCATGTGGATTGTAAATAAACAAACTATCCTATTTTTATTTTGAACAACACTACATTCCTATTTCCAGAAAGCCCATTCTGTTATTATACAAGGGTATAATAACTAATTTATATGATCTTTGTCCTGGTTTCCTGGCATGGAGCTTCTAAAAACCTTGGAATTTTCCTAATGATAGGAATATCTTTATTATTAATGAGCCCCTTGCATCACATCTGAGTGATGCTATGGAGACAGCTCATGGAAAGGCCTGGTTGCCAGAAAGACCAACCACATTAGAGGGTTGGGGTTTTAAGCCAGCCCAACCTCCAAGGAGTGCTGGGGAGCTGAAGATTGAATGAAACCCCAATAAAAACCCCAATGGAGCTTCCTAGTTGGTAAACACATTAATAAGCCAGGTGAGACACTCCACAGGGAGAGAACATTAGAAGCTCTCCACTCAGGACCCTCCGAGACCTCACCTTTATATGTCTCTTCATTTGGCTGGTCCTGATCTGTATTCTTGATAATATAACTGTAATCATAAATACAGCACTTTCCTGAGTTCTGTGATTCATTCTAGTGAATTATCAATTCTTAAGGGGTCATGGGGACCCAGATATGCAGCCACTTGGTCAGGAGTGTGGGTGGCCTGAGACCCCAAAAAAGTGCATCTTGTGTCTGAAGTAAAGGGACTCTTGTGGAGGGCTGGGCCTTTAGCTTGCAGGGTCTGCACTAACTCTGGGTGGTTAGCGCCAGAACTGAATTGTAATACTCTACTTGGTATCAGAACAGTTTATTTAATGATCACTTAAAAAATAATTTTAATTTAGGAAAATCTTGGCTTTTCAAAAAAAAAAAAGAGGAAAAAAAACATACAAAGTAGTACTCAAGCCTTGACAGTATAAGTTTTAAGGGCTGTTACAGTCCCACAGTACTTCAAGGAATGCTCGCTGATGCTTCCCAGTGAGGGGACCCTCAATAAACCAACTGAAGGGGATCAGCATCACCTCCACTCTTACCTGTTCATAGAGGTCAATGAGGGTTTTGTCTGGCAATTTCAGAGACTGTATAGCCTGTAAAACAGTATCCCAATGGCCACTATTAATGTCAGCTACAAAACTCTCAATGCTGTCCACCGTATTCAGAGACACAGTAGTCTCTTCCTGTAAAGTGGCTAGCGCCCGATGTAAACTGTTCTCCTTTAGGTACTGCATGATAAGACGGATCACACTGAAAAAAGAAAGCAACTCATTTAGTTCAGGAATCCTCACACACCAAGAGAGTCCACAAAATAAAGCCCCCCTAGCTTATTTCTTCTATTCGGCCATCCTCCTTTCACTCTTTGCTTTCCAGTTCTTTATCACGTAAGTAAAACTTTCCAAAAATCACAGAATCTCGAGGTACAATGGACTTTGAGGATCATCTAGTCCAACCTTCAAGTCAAAATTCAAGAACTGGGGTTAGAAAGGAGAAATAATTTGCCTAGTGTCTCACAGTCAGCTAGAAAAGGAGTTGGTACTACGGTGACTCTCTTACTTCCAAGGTATGAGATCTTTTTATTATGCCAAGTTTCTTATTAACTTGGCATAATGTATGATTATATTGTTGAATACTTTTTGAAAAGACTTATTTATTGGGGCGCCTGGGTGGCTCAGTCGTTAAGCGTCTGCCTTCGGCTCAGATCGTGATCCCAGGGTCCTGGGATCGAGCCCCGCATCGGGCTCCCTGCTCTGCGGGGAGCCTGCTTCTCCTTCTTCCACTCCCCCTCCTTGTGTTCCCTCTCTCACTGTGTCTCTCTCTGTCAAATAAATAAATAAAATCTTAAAAAAAAAAAAAAAAGACTTATTTATTAGAGAGTGTGTGTGTGTGAGCACATGGCGGGGAGGGGCAGAGGGAGAGGGAGAGAATGGACCCAGGGCTTGATCTCACAATCCTGAGCTCATGACTTGATCTTACTCGACTGAGCCACCAAGGCACCCCTACTGTTGTCCACTTTTGTGAAATATTTAAACCTAGTCCAGTCATTGACACAATACACTCGAAATGCTTATAGGATGATTTGGTCCATTCTTTTAAACAATAAAAAAAAATACGAATTGAGATTTTCTTAATGGGGATTTGTTAAACAATAAGTAGAACTATACTGTATGTAAAAGCAAAACAAAGTAACATCTACCCACTGCCTTTATTACCAAATTTTCAGGACAAGTGAAATAAAAACATTGTGGATTCACTTTCCCAAGGGAAAAGAGGAGCCAGATAATTTCCAAATATTGAGAGAAGCAACCACTTTCAACATGTGACAAAACTTTTAAGTTATTTATAGTTAAATATAGTTATTTATAGTTAAAACTTCTTTTTTTTTTTTTAAAGATTTTATTTATTTATTTGACAGAGAGAGACACAGCGAGAGAGGGAACACAAGCAGGGGGAGTGGGAGAGGGAGAAGCAGGCTCCCAGCTGAGCAGGGAGCCCGATGCGGGGCTCGATCCCAGGACCCTGGGATCATGACCTGAGCCGAAGGCAGACGCTTAACAACTGAGCCACCCAGGCGCCCCTATAGTTAAAACTTCTTGATCTTGGGCTTAGTAAGGAATCTGGTGAAGAATCTGTTCATATAGACTGTAAAACTTCACTGTACAATGCTGTAATACACTGTTTTCCTTCTTTCTTTAGAAGTACGTATGTGGCTCACACTGTATTTTTTTTTTCTTCTTCTTTTTAAAGAGGGGAGGCAGAAGGAGGGACAAATAGAGAAAATCTTAAGTAGGCTCCAGACCCAGCATGGAGCCTGTTGTGGGGCTTGATCTCACAACCCTGAGATCATGATCTGAGCCAAAATCAACTGTCGAATGCTTAACCCACGGAGCCACCCAGGCGCCCCTCATACTGTATTTCTACGGACAGCAGGAGAATAGAGGGTCAGACTGTCCTGGCTGGAAGGAATTACAGATTGGAATTTAGTCAATTCTATCAGAGAGAAATAATAAACATAAAAAAATGAACAATGTTTACTGTTTATTATGCACTTACTATATACCAGGTACCGTTTTAAGTATTTTAGGCATATTGATTCATTAACTCCTCAAAACAATCCTATGAGGTATTACTATTATGTCCATTTTACAGATAAGGATTTGACCAAGTAACAGAGATAAATGGAAAAATGAAGGCTCAAACTGACAATGTGGCTCTTGAGCATACATCCCTGACAGGAAAGCAAACACCCTCTTCTTAAAAACTCCTGCAGAAGGAAACTGATTACTGCTACTTGCATTAAGTAGTCTTTTCTCTCACGGCCCCTTTGAGAGATACTCAGGTTTAGATCCCTGCTATTTTAGCACCTACTATCTTTCTTAGGATACTTCCATTTGCACTCCCAAAAAAGGCACCCTCCCTGTAAAAATCTCATATTTGACACACCTCAAATCAAAATTTACTTTCTTCCAACACAATGTACAGTTGACTCTTGAACAACATGGGTTAAGGGCACTGACCCGCTGCACAGTCAAGAATCTGTGTTTAACTTTTGATTCCCCAAAATCTCAAAAGTTAATAGCCTGCTGTTGACAGAAGCCTTACTGATAACATAAAGAGTCAATTAACATATATTCTGTATGTTATAGGTATTATAAACTGTGTCCTAACAATAAAGCAAGCTAGAAAAAAGAAAATCATAAGGAAGAGTACACTTACAGTACTATACGATAAAAATATGCTCAGATAAGTAGATCTGCGCAGTTCAAACCCATGTTATTTGGGGGTCAACTGTAATACACAAAGACCTAAAAGCTCTGGAGATAGGCTGGGATTTGAATCAGAGTTCTGTCACTTACTGTGACCCTGGGCAAGTCAGTTAACATCTCTGTGCGTGTTTCCTCAACTGTTAAGAAAAATACCTACCCTGTAGGGTTGACTATACTGTTAATAGCATGACTGGCATAGAAAATACTCACTAACTAGTAGCTATTACTGATAATAAAAACATGCAAGGGTGCCTGACTGCTTCAGTCGGTACAGTGTGAGGCTCTTGATCTCAGGGTTGTGGGTTTAAGCCCCACACTGGGTGTAGAGATTACTTAAAAATAAAATCTTAAAAACAAACGAACGAACAAGCATGCAGCAGCCCAAGGATGGGAGAATGGTTGGTGTCTGCTCTTATTTAGACCCCAAAGCACGGAATCCTTTCCAACTCCTGCCCTGACTTAGTTGTCTTAGTTGCCAGCACTATCACTCTTCTTTGCTTTTTCTCCACAACACTTACTACCATCTGTTAAGTCTCATATTTTACTTACTGTTTTTGTCTGTTGTGTGGGCCCTCCCCAATCACAATGTACATTCTATAAAGGGAAGGATTTTTGTGTTTTGTTAACTACTGCATCCCCAGGGTCTAGAACAGTACATAGTAGACAATATTTGTTGAATGAATAAACCTCCCTTCTTCCTGTGGCAGGTCTTCAGGACAAGTCCTCTCCCTTACTTGCACTCAAGACACAAATGTCTGCTGGTTTAATTATTATGTATAGGCAAGGGCAAGGTAGAGGGTGGAGTCCTAAAAAGTTCACTAAAGACCTTCTTCAGTCATTAGTCCGCCTCCCCCCCCAAGTAGATCATTCTTCTGGCCCAATCTTAATTCTGTCTCTCCTTTGTAGCTACAGAGAACTCTCTGACCAATCAAAATTCAGCGCCAGATACCGCTTCATAAAACAGCTAATCGTTCATTCATTCCAACGGCAGTAATTGAGGCTCTACGGTCTGCTAAGCACTGGGACTATACGGAAAAGGAGCTCCTAGGCGCCTACACAGGCCAGTAGGGTGGGCAGAGAAACAGCTACAACACTGGGTAAGTAAGTGCTGGGCAGAGAAACGCAAAGGGGCCATATAAGCACAGAGGAAACGAATCACATTGTTACAGGGGAAGCGGGAAGAGAAGGAAACTTAGAATCCAAGCTCCCTTGTGCAGGTAATTAGACTGGAGTCCAGAATGGATGGGCAATCTGATCAGTCACAGAACGCGCCAGGAGTCGGCGACGGCTAGAACTCAGATCTTCAAGGCCTATCCTTCCTCCTAGCCCCGTGCAGTCTCCCATGGGGCTGTGGGCTTCTCGTCCGCGACTTTCTAGTGGGCCCGCCTCCGACGTAGCCAGATCCAAGAAGCTTCTTTGTAGGCAAGGAGAAGCCCTCCACTCCCTAGGCTCTCAGACGCCTCCCCCTGAGCATCTTCCACTCCACACCCTTCACCTCCCCGCCCCCACCACTTCGCAAACTTCCGCCACCGCAGGACTCACTCCGAGGACTCGATTTCGATCGACATAGTGATATCTTCACGAGGGAACAAACCAGTCCACTCTTAGGCCCAGTCGCGCAACACACCAAATACACCTCCGGCGGCCGCCTTACACCACTTCCGCTCGACGTCAGACGCCCGCTCCGGAAACGGCGTGTACGACAGAGGGGCGTGGAGTGCGTGAGGGGCGGAGCTTCGAGAGGCTGTTAGAGGTCTGCGTCTGAGCTCCTGCTCCGCCTACTCGGGAAAAGAATTCTCCCATCTCCTCCCTAAGGGAAAACTGCTTAGAAGCGCTGGTTTGGAAATTTTGCTTTCCATCTGATGCAATTAGTTGACTAGGTGTAAAGATAGGATTGAATTCACAGTACCTGACTGGGAGATTAATACATTCGAAACCAGTGGAATACTAGCCAACATTTGCAGGAAAAGTTAAGTGGGAAGAAATAAACAGAAAGATGGATTTAAAAGAATAATAGGACTTTGAAGCCAAAACAGTTTAATCAGTCTAATTATGAAAAAAGTTGGGGACATAGTTGGGATTTGCATACCCACTTCTGGGAAAAAGCTAAAGTATTTATAGCATTTCCAACTAAGTATTTAGTTTAAAAGAGTTTCACTGCAGTGGTAGATTACTAGAAAAACAGTGAAACCAAAGCAAATTGTTCAAAGGGAGACTTGAGACTCCTTTTTCTAGATTTCAAACCATACATTATTAAATTAATAGAGACAAATGAAATGTGGTGTCAATGAATTTCATAAAGGCTAGTTTTTAAAATACTGTATTGCCATTCTATATAAATTTTAAAAAAATATTTGCAGCAAAATGGTAAGAAATCTATGTTGTGAAAATTACATATTGAAATGATTTATTTGGAGATTTCCTGTTGGCTTTCAGTCTTATCTGATACTGTCCCCAAAGTTCTGCACACAGTTTCTCTCTAGCCTCTTAAATACTGCTGCTTTTTTTTCAAATCTTTCTCTATTTCCCATCAACTCTTCAAAGACATGGTCTCCAATATAACAAAGGTCTTAGAATCTAAATATTTGCTCCAACATGCGGTGAGATAGGTGTGTGATTTCTGAGATTCTTCCACTATCCCATCCCATGACACAACATAGTTATTACATCTTCCTTGAAGAGCCAGCTCATTTTCAACAATAGCATATTCATTATCTCCACCTAGTACTTGTCATGTTATTTTTGCTTCAATCAAGGATACGTCCCTATTTCACTTACACAAATAAGTCTTCTCTATAATTATTTAACCACACGTTTTATTCTAGTGTCTGCTACACCTCTGCCTTCATTTTAAATGGAATAGCTTCTCTTGTAACTCCTATTAAATCTTTAGGCCCGGGGCGCCTGGGTGGCTCAGTCGTTAAGCGTCTGCCTTCCGCTCAGGTCATGATGCCGGGGTACTGGGATTGAGCCCCACATCAAGCCCCACATTGGGCTCCCTGCTCAGCGGGAAGCCTGCTTCTCCCTCTCTCACTCCCCCCTGCTTGTGTTCCCTCTCTCGCTGTGTCTCTCTCTGTCAAATAAATAAAATAAAATCTTAAAAAAAAAAAACAACTTTAGACCCAAGGATTTAAATATTGAAATAAATATTGCTATATTTTATAACAGTTTTTTCATATGTATTAGGCATTATATTTATTTTTTCATCTGTATGAGTAGATTATATTATCTAAGAATTTCAAGATACCAAAGGAAATATTACCAAATATTTGGAGGACCTTGAGTCTAATAGTACTTGAGAGCATATAGGGTAGATCTCCATCACAGATAATTTCAACATAATGACTCCAATCTCTTACTCTATTTTTTTTATCCTTGGAAAAATATTTTAGAAAATAATACTTATTTTGAAAAAGAAACATTTATGTAAAGTGAGGCAATTCCTTTGGTTTCACTTTAGTTTCTTTTTATTCAGTCAATTACAGGTACAATTAAATTGGTTGTTTTTTCTCTAAAAAAATAACATGTATTATATTATCCTATTCTAGGAAAGCACAGGTCCACAATTCCTTACCTAAAATTCTGAAATCTAAAGAGCTGTGAAAATTAAAGGTATTTTATAAGTTACTTGGCAGCACAATCTGTCCTGAATTTAAGTAAGGCTGTTTGCAGTTTTTTAAACATCTTTTAGTGTGAATATTCATATGCAGAAATGTTAACATATTTAATTATGGAGTACTGCCTAGATCCTGCTGGGAGATATTATAAGATATACAGCATATAAACCATGCTATCTTTTCAAAATAAAAAAATTCTAAAATCCAAAACACGTCTAGCCTATTTTCAGAAAAAGTGTTGTGAACCTCTTCTACCTAAGTATCTATCTAATCTTCTATTGTATATATATGTAAAGGCTCTTTGAAGTGATATTCACCTAACCTCATCTGGATGATAAGATTTGGACTAATATTTTATTCTCTTCATTTTTCTGCATCATTAAAATTATTTTTCATAAACATAAAATATTTTTTTGAATTTCAAGAAGTTATAGTATTTAAAGGTGCAGGTATCAGTTATCTGAAAATTTAACTTATATGGAAAAATTCAATCTCTGATAATTCTAATTTCAGAGAAATAAAAATTGCTTCTAAACTAAAAAAAAAAGGTGTGGGGGCAGTGAGGGGTGGGAGGGTGCACATAAACTGTATTCTATCTGCACCACTTACTGCCTTAAAAAAAAATCCCTGTTGTTGGGCGCCTGGGTGGCTCAGTTGGTTAAGCGACTGCCTTCGGCTCAGGTCATGATCCTGGACTCCCTGGATCGAGTCCCGCATCGGGCTCCCTGCTCGGCAGGGAGTCTGCTTCTCCCTCTGACCCTCCCCCCTCTCATGTGCTCTCTCTTTAATTAATTAATTAATTAAAAATTTTAAAAATCCCTGTTGCCAAGCGGCCTTTTTCAAATCAGAGCTTATCTGTGGCTGTGTCTGTGGTTTATGCATCCACGACAAAAAGACACCATTCCTGAGAAATGAAATTTTATTACAGTTAGCAGCCTCATCCTTTATCTCTTAGATGTGTTGGATTTTTAATCTCTGATTAACAGCCAATATCTCTGACATCACATACTCTCCTCATCCATGTTTCCTCTGTAATAGCAGATTTAAAGATGATGTTTTTGTTACTGTGTCCTAAAACTGCAGTCTTTACCTAGTTAGGAAGGTTTTTTTCCCCCTAAACTAGCTGCTTATGTAAGTCTTCTGTATCCCAACTATATAACCCATCAATTTCCATATCCTTTTCATACCCAAAGCATAAACTTTTGTCATCTTTCTGATCCCTTATTAGCAAAACGATAAACTTTAGCAGTTACTAGAAGACCAATTTGTCTATGAGGTTTTGTTTTTACCACTAGACAAATGAGGTCTCTCGTATCTCTTTATCTGTAAAGAAACTCAACAACACAACTTCTAACCTCTAAACCAGGCAGTTGTATTCATCAGGAAGCTTCTCACTTTCCACGTAGGGACTAGGTTACAGCCTCCTAGACCTGATTTCTTTTTTTTTTTTTTTTTAAAGATTTTATTTACTTATTTGTCAGAGAGACAGAACACAAGCAGGGGGAGAGGCAGGCAGAGGGAGAAGCAGGCTCCCCGCCGAGCAAGGAGCCCGATGTGGGACTCTATCCCAGGACCCTGGGATCATGACCTGAGCCGAAGGCAGCCGCTTAACCGACTGAGCCACCCAGGCATCCCTAGACCTGATTTCTGGTGAACAAATGGCCTAGAGTGACCCCCAAGGGAAATCCTAATTTACTGATCAGGTCCCCTTTCCACAAAGTGGGCCCTTCCCAAACGTCGTGTCTCTGCAGTCTATCTCCTTAATCCAGCAGAGGGCAGGCTGATCACAGAAAAGCTTCCATTATAAACTGGATCTCCAGATATCTAACTTGTTATTAAGGAGGAGAGGTTATAGGGGAGAGAGATCCTCCAAACGGCAAATGAAGTAGAAGGCAGGGTCAATATTTGAGTGCCAAAATGGGGCAAAAGATTGACCCTTCCTATTAAACGAGATCAATTTCATCTAACGTGATAATAAGGCAAAGTCTAGAGAAAAATTAGCACACAATTCTACCTATTCGAGGCGGGACATGACTTATAGGTCTTATAACTCAACCTTCTTTTTTTTTTTAAGATTTTTTATTTACTTGACAGAGAGAGGGAACACAAGCAGGGGGTGTGGGAGAGGGAGAAGCAGGCTTCCCGCAGAGCGGGGAGCCCGATGTGGGGCTCGATGCGGGGCTCGATGCGGGGCTCGATGCAGGGCTCGATCCCAGGACCCCGGGATCATGACCTGAGACGAAGGCAGACGCTTAACGACTGAGCCACACAGGCGCCCCAACCTTCTCCTTTTTAATTCCCACCTCCTTTTCCAGAGCAGGAATTTCTGCATCATCCCTGATGAAGGACTTTCATTTTTTTTCTTTTATATACCCACTTGATTGAAAGCCACCTGTTCCAACTTGGAACAAAATGTGCTTTTCTGTAACTCCCAAAGAGCAATCCTGTTCCCTTCAGAGATTACAGTGTGGCCCTAGCCCTACAGTCAAAAGGGCGGTTTAACTTATTTGTGGAACATAAGGAATAGCATGGAGGACATTAGGAGAAGGAAGGGAGAAATGAAGGGGGGGGAATTAGAGGGGGAAACGAACCATGACAGACTATGGACTCTGGGAATCAAACTGAGGGTTTTAGAGGGGGGTGGGGGATGGGTGAGCCTGGTGATGGTTATTAAGGAGGACACGTATTGCATGGAGAACTGGTTGTTATATGCAAACAATCATGGAACACTACATCAAAAACTAATGATGTAATGTATAGTGACTAACATAACATAATAAAAAAATTATAATTAAAAAAAGGGCAGTTTCTCCACATGGATTAATTTTTATCAGGAACAAAAATCTTTTCCAGAAACCCCTCCCCCTTCAGCTGATACATTGACCAAGATGGCAGTATGTGTCCGTGGTGGAGTTGAAGCCATCACTGGTGACGGGAATGGAATTACCATGGTCGGCCTGACGTGCACATGTGCCACCTGGGACTATGAAGAGACTGCTTTCCTGATCATCCAAATACAATGGCAGATCATCCAGCAAGGAGGAAGAGATGGAGCTAGTTGGGTGGACAGCCAACCCTGACTGCATGGTCTGGTCTGTGAAGCTGGTAGGAGGCACTGAAGAGTCCCATCACACAGACAAGAAAGTGGAGAGGAGGAGTGGAGGGCTCTGCCCAGATCTCACAGTGAGTCCCAAGCTTGTAAGAACTCATTTATGCTGACTTCTGTCCCTTCCCTCCCTTCTTTGACCAATGTCCAAATCAATGGCTGCAGATGCTGTCCTCAGTGGACCAGCCAAGTCCAGGCTTATAGGACTAGAGAGAAGCAGAGGGGGAAAGATGCATTCCTAGGAGGGCAAGGAAATGGGACTAACTTGGGACACAGAGAATAGTTCTAGCCTGATGACATGATGCTTAGACAGGACCTGAGCTACACATGCCTATCATGGAGGCACCTTCTGGGGAAACAGCCTCACCCACAGCACCACCTAGAAGGGCAACCACAGGCAGCCAGACTTTATAGCATGTGACTCCACTCTCCACCTTAGTCTGAAGTGATTGCACTAGAGGGAGATAGCATACCCAAGAGCAGACAAGCCATAAGCTGACTGGCATCCTACAATTTGAACTGACTCAAAAAATGAGGTTGAGCCAGTTAGTTTTTCTCTCTGTCTCAGAATTATGACCTTGAAAATGTAGGTTCTAAGGGAGGGAGAGCCATGAGATGAGTAAGACAAAAGTGTGAGGCAGCTTAAGCTAAGAGAGCACAAAGATATTTAGCTGAGGGAAGGAAAGCCAGTGAGTATATAAGGGGAGCATGGAGCAGACACCTGAAGTATGTTGAGTGGTGTTAATGAAGGAACTCTGGGGTGGTGAACCTTGAGCTCCACCTTGCTGCTGGGGATGCTGAAGTGACTTCTGAGCCCTAGAGAACCTCCATTTCCAGACTCCTAAAGGCCTGAACCATGGTGCCTATATTTAGATTTCCAAGCTCTTCCATCTCTTTCTTTTAGCCAGTTTCTATCCTTGAATAACTCCTGTTTCCTCGAGTTAGCTTGTGGGAAGCTTCTCATTTCCAAAGAGTCTAAGTTCTTTGCTTCCAAAGAACGTAAGCAATACACACCAGTAGAGTGAGAGCAGCAGTGTTGGGAGTATTTAACAGCCCAGATCACCCAGGTTGGAATCCCAGCTCTGCCACTTACCAGCTGTGTGACTCTAGGCAAGTTACTTCTCTCTGCCTTGTCTCTTCATCTGTAAAATAAGGATAATGATAGTACCTACCTCAAAGGTTATGAAAATTAAATGAGTTAATATATATGAAACACTTAGAGCATTTGCCTGGCATATAGTAAACACTAAGGGTTTGCTATTATTATGATGATATATTACAAAGTAAAAGCCCTTCTTTTATTTCTGTTTCTTAACACAAAAAGAAAGTTAATACTGAGGGCGCCTGGGTGGCTCAGTCGGTTAAGTGTCTGACTCTTGATTTCAGCTCAGGTCCTGATCTCAGGGTCGTGAGATCGAGTCCCACATCGGGCTCCATGTTCAGCACAGAGTCTGCTTGAGATTCTCTCCTTCTCCTTCTGTTCCTCCCCCTACTCGTGCTTGCTCTCTCTCTCTCTCTCTCTCTCTCTCTCTCTCAAAAATAAATAAAAGAAAAAAAGAAATGAAAATTAATACTGAAAGTCAAAATGAAAGCTAAAACTGGTTAGTTTTGGAGGGAGAGACTCCTCCCCTCTTTGATGCGATGCTGCTCTCACAGATGGGTTTGTACCTTTTCATGTGCCACCAGGTGGTGGATGGGTGGTTCCCCATAATCTTCCACTTTGTCTTGACCCTTGGGATCCCTGTCTGTGTCACTATTGGCCAAGTCAGCTTCTGTGACCCAATGCCATAATGGGGGGTTTGGCCAGCACCTCCTTTATTTACACAGAAAGTGTTCTTCCCACAAGCCTGGGGGCTTGGATGGGAGGCCAGGGTTGGAGAGCCCAGTTCCCCACACCTTGACTTGTTAGCACTTGTGGTTTCCGGAGGCTTCTCTTAGCACTCTTTGATCTAGTATCTGTACAAATAGAATCAACAGGGCCAGGCCAGGACGAGCCCCAGCAGCTTCATGTACTTCCCCCACAGGGACTTCCCACTGTTGTCCTTTTTTGTAACTAGCATCTCTGATCTCCTTACCCAGACTCCTTTCCTTCAACCTCCAGGGACTAGAATAAGGACTAAACTTATACACCTGGAATGCTTGGCCTTTCTTTACATCGAGGGGAAGCTTCTAGCTTCATTCCCCATATTATTCCTACTCATAAAGCAGGCCAAGGTGTCCCATTCTCCAAATGCAGTGGACACCTTTTGGGATGTCTGGCCAACCCATAATTCTCCTTTCTTTCTGAGGTGCTCCAACGACCCCCAGGGGGGTGCTGCAGTCACATTTTACAAAGCATTTCTCTCCTCACCTGAATGGCCCAGTGGTGGACACTAACCCAAACTAAGCTGATAGGATTTTCTCTCCCAAGTATTAATATTTGGGGTCTAAATATTCTAGTTCCAGCTGGCCTGATATGCTGAGTAGTTGCGGGTGGTCACTTTCTCCTGCATGACTGGGGAGCAAAGACAGTCAGGCTGCAGAGAAAAAAATGAAACCCCTGCATAGAGAAAGACATGAAAGCCATCAGTAGTTCTCTCTGGGTTTCTGATGGCGTTTTGTCCTCACAAAACTCTATGTGGTAAGGACTATTAGTAGCCTTTTACAGACGAGGAAACAGAGGCTCAGAATCGTGACATTATCCAGATGGTATGACATGAGCTCCTCCTAAAAAGAATACAACTTGGGGCACCTGGGTGGCTCAGTCGTTAAGCGTCTGCCTTCGGCTCAGGTCATGGTCCCAGGGTCCTGGGATCGAGCCCCGCATCGGGCTCCCTGCTCAGCGGGAAGCCTGCTTCTCCCTCTCCCACTCCCGCTGCTTGTGTTCCCTCTCTCGCTGTATCTCTCTCTGTCAAATAAATAAAATCTTAAAAAAAAAAAAAAAAGAATACAACTTGAGGGATCCTAGTTGTGTGAGCTGGTAAAGGATCCTTTTTTGTCTCCTTAAGCTGGTTGGGTTGGGATTCTGTCACTTTTGATTAAAAGAGTACTGACGGGGCACCTGGGTGGCTCAATTGGTTAAGCATCCATTTCTTGATCTCAGCTCAGGTCTCAATCTCAGAGTCGTGAGTTCAAGCCCCGTGTTTGGCTCCATGCTAGGCATGGAACCTACTTAAGAAATAAGTAAATGAAAGAGTATGGACAAAAGAGAATGGAGATAGATTCTTTTGGATGGATCTAGCCTTGGATGTGAGGAAGGACACCAAGATACAGAAAAAGGAGATGAGAATGGGTGCAGCTGCAGACAAGTTTGGAGGTGGGGGGGCAGGAAGTGGGGGAAGTTTACACCCATTAACCTCAGGGTTTATTTTGCTTTTTTCTGTGAGGTGGTAGGAGGCAAAGCCTCTGTGTCCAGATCAACTGAAGCACTTGCAGTGGGGCAAACATTGCAACTGGAGAAAGGAATCACTATAAATAGGAGAAGAAAGACCATTTGTATCAGGTAGAGGAAGCCCCAGCTGTGGTTACAGGTGATAAACTTCATTTAAGTAGACTCATCCACCCAACTGTGAATGATGTAAAGAAACCGCATTGCTGGGGATTAGCTGAGTGAGATAAAATTGGGAGGTTAGGACACTAAGGGTCCGAGGAGAGAGCAGTGGAAGTGATACACCTGGAAGTCAAGGCTGGGGGAAGGGGAGCCATGAAAGGCTGGAGGCCCCGAGGATGTAAAAGACCCGTGGGGTGAGGGTCAGAGCACGAGAGAACTAGAGAGAGGGCATGTCAGAGTCTGAAACATTGGATCTTGAGAATTCTGAGGTGGAGCCCTTCTCACCAATGACAAGATTCAGGACAGGACCACAAGAGGGAGTGGCTGAAGTGAGTCAAGGAGAAATGTTAGAGGGGATGAAGTCATGGGATTTGGGGGCTAAATACACATAAACATATAGGCTTAGAACACATACAAACATACATCAGATACACCCAGAAACATGATACAGACATACATGCAGATAGACACAGGCACACAGCACAGGCAGGCTTCACTAATTCATGGATGCAGGGCACAATACAGACCCTCCCCTCTGCTCACTCTCCACATACAACACAGACAGGCGCACAGCCAGGAACACAGGGACCCATACATACACACACACACACACACACACACACGAAATACATATACAGAGACACATAAAATCGTGTCACAGACACAGAAACTTTAACACATACACACACCACAGCACTGTGACTTAAGGGAGTAGGCTTTTCCCCTGGGTATCATTTTTCCTGTTGATTTTGGCCTCTGTGGTACCCACGTGGCATATCCCCCATTCTTAGAAAAAAGACAGAAACCTGAAGCCTCTCCTAAGTTAGAAACAAAGGCCCTGGCACAGCTCAGCCCTGGCTCACCAGTCTAGGGTGTCTGCTCCTACCTTTGTCTCCCTAGAACTGGAGTTCTGGCTCAAATGCTGCCCCAGACACTCCCAGCCAAGGGAAACAGAGTCTCCCCAGGCACAGAGGGTAGCCCTGGGACAGTCAGCCAGGCTGGGCAGACAAGCTGAGACACCCAGAGCCCCTGCCTTCCCCAAACCAAGCATCTCTTTCTCAGCCAGGCCAGCTTTACCCAACACACTGGCCTGCTGAAGAAAGGAAACAAGGGTGGGTGGAGAGGGGCAAGGCTGGAGAGACAGGTAGGATTTAAGGCTTCAGCCAGAGGAAAATGGGGAGTGAAGAGGTATTACTAAGTGGGAGACTGATGTGTTTACATTTGCATTTTAGAGCTCCCAACACCTAGAATAGGACCTGGCACATAATATATACGCATGGCTCTGGTGACTTCTTGTAGGAGGGGCTGGGAACTGTAACCCTAATGGTGGGAACTTCAGTCAGGAGAATCAGATCAAGTAAAAGGGAATGGGGGCTTAATCGAGGACCAAGCATGGTATTGGAGTGAGTAAAAGAAGAAATGAAAGTGACTAGGGATGTGATAAGAAAAGCTAGCTAGAGCTGACCATGGGACTGGCAGGGCCCATGGGCTTTGACTCATGCTAATTAAAACACCACTATGCGGCTGACATAGAAAGCCATCTTGTTAATTTAACTGTCATATGGGTATGAAATATACCTATCATGAGGATGGCAAATATATAGATCATCATAAGCATTCTCAGCAGCATACAAATATGCTCTAGTACTCTGAGTCTTAAAGTTTTCCTTTGACCGGGGCGCCTGCGTGGGTCAGTCATTAAGCATCTGCCTTCGGCTCAGGTCATGATCCCAGGGTCCTGGGATTGAGCCCCGCATCGGGCTCCCTGCTTGGCGGGAAGCCTGCTTCTCCTTCTCCCACTCCCCCTGCTTGTGTTCCCTCTCTCGCTGTGTCTCTCTCTGTCAAATAAATAAATAAAATCTTTAACCAACTGAGCCACCCAGGCGCCCATAAATAAAATCTTTAAAAAAAAAAAAATTTTTTTTCCTTTGACCAACATCATTCCTCAACATCTTCTACCTCATTTTTCTTCTTTCCTTCATAGCCAAGTTTCTAGAAAGAATTGCCTCCAAATGCTGTTTCTACCTCCTCACCCCATTCACTCCTATTATTCCAATCTGACTTTCACCTCTACCATTCCACAAAGCATGCTTATGTCAAGGTCACTGGTGACTTCCATGTTGCCAAATCCAACGAACACATCCAGGTCTTCATCTTGAGAAAATTAAGGTTCAGAAAGTTAAGTAGAGTTTCACTTCTTGTAATTTGGCCCATCCCCCCTACTGAAAACAACTGGAAAATATAAGACAAATCTGCCAGAAGGCGTAGAAGAGATAATAAATTAATGTTTGGGTCTTCCCCCCCCCCCAGGGGTATTTGTCAATGACAGAATGGAGGACCAAGAGACAGATGGCTCTTTTGAACAGAGGACAGGGATTGGAGTTTAGGAGTGGCCAAAGTGAGGAGCCCTGCTGAATTACGCTTGGGTTATTATACTGAAAGCCTGAACCTTAAAAATAAGGCTGAATTAGAAGTAGATAGGTCCTCCTCACAGGGATCAGTTTCAGATCATCTCAATCCTTAAAATTGGAATAAAGTCATTCTAGAATGCCAGTAACTCCCACGAGCCTGGAAGAAGCAAGTAAATGTAATCTTTTCTGGAGGGAGACAAGTTAGGCCTCAAATTATTGCCATAAACAATTTTTTGCATTGTGTTTTACAAATACAATGGCCCATGTGCAGACAATAGGGCATAAATGAAAATCAGCAAAAACAATAGACAATAGAAACAATTCCACAGGGTCTCCAAATACTGGAATTATAAGATACAAACTTTAACTATATTTACCATGTGGTATTACCATGTACAAGGCAAGACTGAGATTTTCAACAGAGGACTGGGAACAATAAAAAAAGAACTAAATGGAAATTTCAGAGCTAAAGATATAATAATAAAAAATCATGGGTAGGTTTACCAATTCATTTGACAAGCTAAAGAGAGAATTCATGAATTGGAAAATAAGTCATAAAAAAATAACCAGAAATAAGTGCAGAAAAACAAAAGCTTTGAAAATACAAAAGAGAGAAATAATTCATAAAGAGTACGATGAAAAGATCTAACAATGAATAATTCAAATTCAAGAAAGACAGAAAAGACAGATAGCAAAAGTTGAAGGGCTAATGGTTAAAAACTTTCCAAAAAGGAAGAAGGTATCAAGCCAGAGATTCAAGTCTTGGAAATCCAAATAGGTTAAATAAAAAGAAACCCATGCCTAGCCACATTATAGAAAAGCTGATCAAACAGTGACAAAAAGGAAATCTTGAAAGCATCCAGGGTGGGGGGGACCCTATAACCTTAAAAAAGAAAAAAGGCAAAAATTAAGCTAATACATATCTTCCCATAAGGATCAATGAAACCAGTAGACAATGGGATTGTATCTTAAAGGCACTGAAAGAAAATAACTGACAAATTCAATTCTATATACAGTGAAAATATCCTTCAAGAAGAAAGGTGGGATCCTGATTCAAAAAAATTATAAATTAGAACATATGAAACAATTGGGGGAATTTAAACACAGAATATTTGATATTAAAGAATTATTATTTTTAATTATTTGGGTTTTTAAAAAGAATATCTTTTCAGTGATAGTAAATACTTACAGATGAAATATTTACAGATGAAACATTACGATGTGAGATATCTGCTTTGAAATAATCTGAGACTGAGTAGGGATGGGTGGTGTGAAACAAACTGAGTGGGTACTGATCATTGTTGAAGTTTAATTATGAGTACAGAGGTTCATTACACCAGCCTCTCTGTTTTTGTACTTGTTTGAAATTTTGCATTCTAAAAATGTGATCCAGAAATAGTGAAGGTGAAATAAATAGACAAAAAAGAGAGAGAGAGAGAAAATTTGTTACCAGTTGAGCTGCACTGAAAATGTTGTTCAGGCAAAAGGAAAATTATTCCAGATGGAATCACTGAAAATGCAGAAAATAATGAAAAGCAATGAAAAATGGTAAATATGTGGATAAATTCAAATTGATATTGACTGTAAAACAATAACAATAATAATCTCTTGTGAGGCCTCAAATACAGTGAAATTAAAATGCATGACAATAATAACACAGAAGTCAAGAAGGCATAAAAGGAGCGGAAGTGTTCCAAGGTTCTTGCATTGTTCTGGAAGAAGGCAAATTCCTACTAGACTTTACTAAATCAATAATTGATCTGGTAATCCTGTAAAATAACTACTAAAAAAATAGTAAAAGAATGCATAATTTCTAAGCCAATAGAGGGGAAACATAGAAAAGTTAAAAATACATAGTCAATTCAAAAATAGGTCAAGGAAGGAGAGAAAAAGGAATACAGTGCATGTGAGACAAACATAAAACAGTTAATGAAGTGACAGATTTAGACGGAAATATATCAATAATTACTTTGACTATAAATGGAAAAAATTATCCAGTTAAAATACAAAGATTGTTAGACTGGATTTAAAAAACAACTATATGCTCTTTATAAGAGACATAGGTAAAACATAAGGATACAGAAAAATTTAAAGGATGGAAAAATATATAACGCAAGGACTCTAACCAAGAGAAGAGGTAGATTTTCTCATACCATTTCAAGTGTGCAACTTAATGATTTATTTTTATTATATTCACAAGATTATGCAACCATCACCACTATCTAATGCCTAGATAAAGCTGACTTTAAGGCAAAGGTTGTAAACCAAGAAGATATAATAATTCTAAGTTTGTAAGCCTCTAATAATACACCTTCAAAACGTGAAAGGTAGGAATGGATAGAACTACAAGAATAGCCAGAAAAATGCACAATTGTAGTGGAAGATTTTTAACAAAGGGTATAGAAGAGCTGATTTAAAAATTCATTAAGGCTATAAAAGATTTGAACTATACAATTAGCAAGTTTGACCTAATGGGCATACACAGAATGCTGTCCTTCAAAATTCTGACTACATTGTCTATTTTATGCACACAAGAACATTTGCAAAAGTTGACCACACGCTGGACCACAAAACAAGTCTCAACAAATTTCAAAGGATTGATATCATACTGAAGATGCTTCCTGCTTACAATGAAATTGATCTAGAAAGCCATAAGAAACAAACAGAAACTTCACAATAATTTGAAAACCCAAGTATTGATTCAAAAATTTGGGAGCTTTCTGGGTGTAATCTGAAACTTGCTACTGTACACAGAGGGTAGGGAGAGATGGAAGAAAGAGGCAGACCACTCCTGATTGGTAAGTGGCAGTTTTAATAAGCAAGGAGACTTATTTATGAGACTTGTCTTAGGCTACTGCAAAAGGAGTGGATTTCTGCACCCATCCACCAAATCTTAAAAGTTCATATAGAGGCCTTAACTGGGTTCATTCACGTATACTGTCCAGATTATCTCAGCAACACCTTCTTCTCCCAAGGCTACATCCTTGCAGCAGTTCCCACTGTGGGAACAGTAAGAAGCTTAGTGTACATTCTAAGGACCAGGGAGGGGGTGAGGAGCCTCGATCGCCCAAGGTCCAGCTTCTGGGTCAACTGGCAGTCACATTCTCTCCATGAACATATCTCTACACATGATAGGACATTTAAAAAGCATATTTCTGGGGCACCTGGGTGGCTCAGTTGATTAAGCATCTGCCTTCAGCTCAGGTCATGATCCTAGGGTCCTGGGATCAAGTCCCATGTCAGGCTCCTTGCTCAGCAGGGAGCCTGCTTCTCCCTCTGCCTGCCGCTCCCCCTGCTTGTGTTCTTTCTCTCTGACAAATAAATAAATAAAATCTTAAAAAATAAAAAAAATAAAAAAATAAAAAGCATATTTCTACGTTATCATTAGATGAAAGAAAAAAACGTCTATTGGAATTAGAAAAAATTTCAAAGTAGAAACTAGTAAGAAACATGACACAAAATTGTAGAATACAGTTAAATATGTGCTTAGAGGGAAATTTAAATGAGTATACTTAAATATATATCAAGAGCTAAACCCTAGTCTCAAAGCATGAGAAGAAGAGCAAATTATACCCAAATAGAGTAGAAGGAAATCTTAAAAATTAGATCAGAAATTAATGAAATGGAAATAAAATGCAATAGAATCAAAACCAAAATATTTTTCTTTGAACAGACACATAATATTGAAATGAAAAGGAAAAATAATTCCTTCAGAAATTATGAAAACCTGATGAAGATAATATGAGAAGGAAAATTACTTGCCAATCTCATTTATGAACATAAATGCAAAAATCCTAAACAACAGATTAATCAACCAAATCCTGCAGTTTGTAAAACAGTGAATAGATTATGACTAAATTGGTTCTGTTCTAGGAATGCAAGTTTGGTTTAATATTTAAAAACCAATCTGGGGCACCCAGGTGGCTCAGTCGGTTAAGCATCCAACTCTTGATTTCAGCTCAGGTCATGATCTCAGGGTGGTGGGATGGAGCCCCATGTCAGGCTCCACGCTCAGCAGGGAGTCTGCTTGAAGATTCTCTCTCTCTGCCTCTCCCCTGACTCACATGTTTGCACGTGCGCTCTATCAAATAAATAAATAAATCTTAAAAAAAAAAAAGAAGTATGGTCTGGCCCAGGATAGATAAATAGAGCAATACACCAGAATAGAGTCCAAAAATAGACCGTCACACAAAGGTGGCCCTGCAGAGCAGTGGGGAAAAGACAGCCTTTCCAATAAACGGTGCTGAGATAATTGGATATCTATACCGAAAAAAAAGTAATTTGCCCAGTGTCCTACAATGGCTATATGGTGAAATCAGGTCTTTTTTTTTCTCTCAAGTTTATTTATTTAAGTAATCTTTATACCCGATATGGGCCTCAAACTCATGATCCCAAGATCAAGAGTCACATGCTCTTCCACCTGAGCCAGTCAGGCACCTGAAGTCAGGTCTCTGAACACAAATATATCTGACTATAATGTAGTCCATACCCTTTACATTCTGCCAATGGCCCAGTCACCTCCCAAAGCTATCATGAGCAACAAGACCAGAAGTTACGGAAGTGCTTTGTTAACTGGTAAGTGCTGTGAGCACCTGTGGGAAAGGCTATGTCCATTGAAATGATTTCTGCCTTCCAGGCAAGTAGAGTGGCCTTGTTCCACAGCCCTAAAGCCCCTGGTGGGTCCATCTCCTCTCCTGTAGATTGCAGCTGGACCTGAACACCAAGTCCCCTTTAAAAGAGTGGCCCTCCGGTTAGCTACCGGCAAGGGAACGTGAGCAGGAGGCTGACATTTCAGCACAGATGCTCAGGGCTGGAGCCCTCCCAGGGAGTGGTGCGAGGCTGATGCTCTGATGTTCCCTTGGGGTCTGTCTCCAGCAGCATTTGGGAGAAAACAGGAGCTAGGCCACCAGAGACCCTTGGGACAAGCCTGTGTTTCACTTTGTAAGTTGAACTTCGTGTTTTTGCAGCCTCAGTTTAGGTGCTAAGGCAGACTAAAGAAGGAAGAGCAACAGGGCCTGCCCGGAAGGCTTGCAGCAAAGGCCTAGTTCCCTTTGGACTGTGAACCATGCCCTTGGGAATGCCTCAGGACTGCCTGGAGTTGCCTTTCCTTCCACCCTCCCCCTCCCTGGTTTCCTGGATTGACAAAGGGGACCTTTGTTTCTGGCCTTGAGTCTTGTCTTAAGCACCCCAGCAGCAACCTCAGACAGGCAGAAGGAGCTGGAGAAATAAAACAGCCTGGAGAGTTTTCCTAGAACCATGGCTGGCAGCCCTAAAGGGCCCTCACAGCCTCCCCACCCAGTTTCTGGCCTTGGTCACCCATCGGATCAACACTGGGTTCCCCGTCCAGGGCTTCCTTGGCTCCCTCTACTGCCTGCATCTGCCCAAAGCAAAGCACCCCCAGCCGTGTCTTCACCGCAGAGTTGGTGGTGGGCCAGTGAAAGGCCTGGGAGGCCTTGTTTCCCATGAAGAAAAGCCCTGGAACAATCTTCTGGAAGGTGCGGGCAGTGAACCTGCAAGATAGAGCAGGCCCAAGATGGGGAGAGTGCCCACAGGCCCTGGGCAGCCAGCAGGGCCCAGCTCATCAGCCAGACCCACCAGTGACCAAGGCCAGGGCCTGTGAGAGACGAAGCTGAGCCCCAGCACCTGAGTCAGGGGCAGGGCATCCAGCTGCCAGGCAGAGCCCAGGCTGGCCTCTGAGCTGACAAATCAGTCATGGGGAGGTCTCTTCTGTCCTCAGCAGCGGATCTTCCCCCCTCATGCCACGGTCTCACTGCGGCTGGGTCAGCTTCCAGCCAGGGCAAACCACATGAAACATGAATCGCTGAGGTCTGGAGTCTGATAAAGTCAAACCCAAAGACTTGCTTTTTAATGCTCTTGGTTCAGCCTGTCTAAAAACCAGTCACTGTCAAAACACTGTCCTGGGCGCCTGGATGGCTCAGTTGGTTAAGCGACTGCCTTCGGCTCAGGTCATGATCCTGGAGTCCCGGGATGGAGTCCCGCATCGGGCTCCCGGCTCAGCAGGGAGTCTGCTTCTCCCTCTGACCCTCCCCCCTCTCATGCTCTCTCTATCTCATTCTCTCTCTCAAATAAATAAATAAAATCTTTAAAAAATAAATTAATTAATTAAAACAACAACAACAACAACAACAACACTGTCCTGGCTTCATTTAGGAAGGTGCCTTTGGCCAAGAACGTTCGGAGGGATTGGGAATGGTGTGGCCCTGCCCTCCTTTGGGCAGAGGCTGGATGGTAAGTGGGGGACAGGTGCCCAGAAGGACAAGGGAGGGCTGAACCGAAGTCCAGGCATCTGTCTCCACCCTCCACCACAGAGTGATGCTTCCAGACGCAGAGAGCAGCCCCACTTCTTCAGGGCCACGCGGGTCCTCGGCCCTCAGCTGCCTCCCTTCCTCCTCATACCCCATGATCCAGGTCTCCTGCATCCTCATGGAGGATTTCAATACTCACCACTGCCCTCCCCACCCCCCCACCGGTGTGTTTCCCAGACTGCGGTTGCATAGAGGTCCCTGCTCTGGGAGCCACTGCCAGGAGGTATGCCTGATCCCCAAGTCCCCTAAACTGTAAAGGGAAAACCAAACAAACCAAAAAACACACAAAATAAAATCCGTGCTCTTGGGCCCAGTCCTCGATCTGCACTGCACTTCCCTGAGCAGTGCTGCCGGCGCCAGGCTTGAAGGAAAGGGCCACATCTTCCTGCTGGGGTGGGCGCCACTCAGCCCGCAGCCTCTAGTTGCCACCTGCTTTGTGGGAGGGAGGGCTGCTGAGTGTGGATGAGTGGCGGGCTCATGGTCCCAGGGCCGGTGGGACTCAGGAGAGCTGGGTCAGACACGAACTCTGGGTGACCTTGTACAAGTCACATGACCTCCCTGAGCCTCAGTTTCTCGTGATGGGGAATGCTGTATGAGCAGCGCAGAGCAGGTAGGAAAGTGCCAGGCGCGCTCCTAAGGGCCCACATGCAGCCGTTCACCCCGTCTCCCCGCAGCCGCCCTTCCTCGCTCCCTCACTGCCGGCATGCCCTTGGTGAAGTCGCCAACTACAGAGCTGGGACCCTGGAGCTAGCCTGTCTCTTGGGCTGTTGTTATCAGAGCAGGCCACAATTACTGAGAGAACACAGGACACTTTGACACCAAGGCCCAAGGCCCTGGCTAGATAACCTCCCCTAGCTCACCACGCCCAAATTTCTCAATGCAGAGAACCCCGCCTGCCTGGGCCCCTTGGAGCCAGCTGAGCAGCGTGGGGCAGGGCTGGGCACACAACTCTTGGCGTCCTACCAGATAAGGATTCAGTTAGGGGCCTGGTATTCCCCCAGCCTCCTCTGGCACATGCCTCCCAGGCAGGGATCCCGTCCAAGAGCACAGGCCAGTCGTCCAGCACTCACATCTGGACCGGACATGAGTCTACAAGGGCGCCCTGCTCAAATCTGTGTCAGAATCCAGATGTCAGGGCCTCCCTCAGCAACAGAGCTCCTGGATTCTGGGGCCAAAGATCCGTGGGCAGTGGGGTCCCCCTCACTTCCTCCTAGGGTCCTGATTAGGTGCCTCAGGCCAATCTTGCCCCTTGAGAGCCAGGGAACAGTGCCCCCTCCCAGTCTTTTGGTTCTCGAGCATTTCTATTACCCCAAGTATAAAAGGCATGGATGTTCAGTTGTGCAGTGGCAAGAAATGTCCTGACCTGGGGCGCCTGGGTGGCTCAGTCGTTAAGCGTCTGCCTTCGGCTCAGGTCATCATCCCAGGGCGCTGGGATCGAGCCCCACAATCGGGCTCCCAGCTCGGCGGGAAGCCTGCTTCTCCCTCTCCTGCTCCCCCTGCTTGTGTTCCCTCTCTCGCTGTGTCTCTCTGTGTCAAATAAATAAATAAAATCTTTAAAAAAAAAAAAAGGTCCTAATTTTATTTTTCTAAATCTGAGAGAATAGCTAGAAGCTCATCGGCCCCAGCTGAGTTCCTGTCCGACCTCCGTGAACATCCCCACAGCATGCCACGTACTACCACATGTGAACAGGCCACAGGCCTCCACCATTCCCTGTGGGAGGAAGTCCCCAGCTTCCTTCCAAGTCCGGGCACTGGCAGAGAATGCAACCCCTCCCCCACCGCCAGGGGACAATCCAGCTCATTCTTTCAATGGGGCCCGCACTGTTAATGGCCTCAGCCCTCAGGCAACCCCCAAACACTAAAGATTGTTACCCCCAAATGGGAGCCTGGCCGTATAGTCTGTGCAGAAAAGGGAAGATCGTCTCTTCAGTTTTATTGCTCATGCATCTGCTCCCACAAAAAATTACAGAGTAATTTCTGCACTAAATTATTCACACATTTCCCTGCCGCATATGGAAATGCCATTCTGTAGTTTGCTTTTTTTTCCTTATACCTCTTCCCAATCCATAAATATAGATCCACTTCATCATTCTCAATGGTCACACTGTACTTAATTGCTCGGATGCACCTCATTTTACTTAGCACAGGCCCCCATTGACGGTAGCTTCTAAGTGTTCGTATTACAAGCGCTGGCTGAGTAAACACTACTGTCCGTACATCTTGGTGCATGGCTTTGTTTTCGCCGGATAAATTCCTAGAAGCTGAATTGCAAGGTCGATGGATAGGCCCACTTTTAAGATCTACTTCTCTACTGGGGCACCTGGGTCGCTCAGTTGGTTAAGCAGCTGACTCTCGATTTCAGCTCAGGTCATGATGTCAGGGTCATGGGATCAAGCCCTGCATTGGGCTGCAAGCTCAGTGCGGGGTGAGGGGTGTCTGCTGGAGAGTCTTTTTCTCCTTCTCCCTCTGCGCCTCCCCTGGCTCGAGCATGCATGTGTGCTCTCTCTTTCTAAATATATAAATCTTAAAAAAAAAGAAAAAGGATTTACTTCTCTACAGTCCACTCCCAGAAAGGTTGTACCAATGTAGCAGCATGAGGGTGGGGGTCCCCCCGCCCTCACCCACACCAAGTCATAGGACCATCTCTCCCAAGTGTCCCTCCTGTCCTCCAGAACTCATTTGTGTTCTCCCTCCTGACCCTTGGGGGCCTTCCCCTTCATCTGGACAGAACTCGTCTAGGTGACTGTTTTCACACCTAGGTGTAATATGGCCCAGCTTGTCATTTTTTCCTTTAAAAAGCCTCCACCTCGGGGCGCCTGGGTGGCTCAGTCGTTAAGCGTCTGCCTTCGGCTCGGGTCATCATCCCAGGGTCCTGGGATCGAGCCCCGCATCGGGCTCCCTGCTCAGCGGGAAGCCTGCTTCTCCCTCTCCCACTCCCCCTGCTTGTGTTCCCTCTCTCGCTGTGTCTCTCTCTGTCAAATAAATAAAATCTTTAAAAAAAAAAAAAAGCCTCCACCTCAACCCCTAGTTTCTGCCAACAGAAAATGGGAACCAAGGGGGCACTCTGGGAGTAAGCACCTCCTTGCCCTTTAGTCCTGATATCCTGCCAGAGTCCAGGCTCCACCTTCTCCACCCAACCCCCCCAGCGAAGGGACCGTTGTACCTGTGTCATAGCTTGGCTGCATCTAGCTTCCGTAGGCAAGGGTGTTTGTCTTGGGCAAAGGGAGCAACTGAAAAGCCGGTCGTCTGGGGCAGAGCCCCAGGTTGGAGTTAGCAATCAAGCTGAGTGCCCATGGTTTGCAGATCCTCAGGTGGCACTCCCCACGTGGCCAGCTCTTCTCACACTCAAAAGCTCCAGGAGGATGCTGGACTCAGCCACCTCCAGAGCAGGATGAGGTCAAGTTTGGCGACAGGGAGCTGCCTCCTTTTTAAAAAAGTTGTGGTAAAATATACTCTCCTGGTCTTTTCAGGCTGCTATCTCAAAAATAACATAGACTGCATGGCTTATCAACAGCGGAAATTTATTTCTCACAGTTCTGGAGGCTGGGAAGTCAAAGATCAAGGTGCTGGCAGATTTGGTGTCTGGTGACGGGAGGCTTCCCGGTTCACAGACTGCGCGCCTTCTTGCTATAACCTCACGTGGCAGAAGGGATGAGGGTCTCTGGGTCTCTTTTATAAGGGCCATAATCCCATGCTTGAGGGCTCGGTCTTCATGACACAACCACCTCCCAGAGGCCCCAGCTCCAAATACCATTATATTGGGAATAAAGTTTCAATGTGAATTTGGGGGGGGGGGGGACGCATTCAGTCTGTAGCAAATATAACACGGAATTTATCATTTTAACCACTTTTAAGTACACAGTTCTGTGGCATTTAGTACCTTCATATTGTGCAACTATCACCACCATCCATCTTCAGAACATTTTCATCTTCTACAACTAAAACCCTGGACTCACGGAACACTAACTCTCCATTCTTCCCTCTACTCACTCTCCCTTACGGCCCCAGGGCAACCATCACCCGACTTTCTGTCTCTATAAATTTGACTACTTAAGTACCTCATATAGTGAGTGGAATCCTGTAATATTTGTCCTTTTGCTATTGGTTTATATCACTTAGCATAACATCTTCAAGGTTTATCCATGTTGTAGTATGTGTCAGAATTTCTTTTTTTTTTATTAAACATTTTATTTATCTATTTCAGAAACAGAGAGAGTGGGGGGGGAGGGAGAGGGAGAGAAAGAATCCCAAGCAGACTCCAGGCCAAGCAGAGAGCCCAACACAGAACTCGATCCCATGACCCCAAGATCACTATGGGAGCTGAAACCAAGAGTCAGACGCCCAACTAACTGGGCCACACAGGTGCCCCAGAATTTCCTTACTTTTTAAGGCTGAATGATATTCCATTGTATGTATACGCCACATTTTGTTTCTCCATTCATCTGTTGATAGACAACTGGGTCATCTCCACCTTTTGACTGTTGTGACCTACTATGAACACGGGTATACAAATATCTGTTCGAGTCCTTATTTTCATTTCTTTTGGGTATATACCCTGAAATGGAATTACTGGACCATATGGCAATTCTATGTTTAAGTTTTTGAGGAATCACCATGTGATTTTCCACAAGGGCTGCATCATATTACATTCCCACCAGCAGTGCCCAGGGTTCCAATTTTTCCACATCCTCTGCAGTATTTATCCTGTTATTTTGATAACAGCCATCCTAACTGGTGCAAGGTGGTATCTCAGTGTGGTTTTGATTTGCACAGGGCAGGTGGGGGTGATCCTGCTATTTTTATAAATGAAGACTCAGAGATAAACTGACTTCCTTCAAGGTGATAAGAAGGGTTAACCTCAGGTATAAGAGGAAACCCAAGATCAGGGCACTTCCTACTGGAGGAAGGGCAGAACTATGGGGAGACCAGAGGTGGATTCTGAGAGCAAGTCCTAAAACAGAAGAAGAGCAAACAGGGCTCAGAGAGGGGAATCAACTTGTCCAGGGTTACACAGTGAGTGGGAAGGCAGAAAGAGCCAGCAGTAATGATCATTGTTTATATGGCCTTTTCCTGGCCATCTTCCCAGGCCCCCTGCCTGGTGACCTGGCACACATCTTGCTCAAGGGCAGATGTCCTTGGAGTGTCATATCCCTCTGGTTTCTGGTCTACTGACCCTAACACTCCCTACCCACAACAACCATGCCCTGAAGGTTCCTCTGCCTCATGGCCCGCGTACAGTTCCCTGAGCCCAGATAAAGGCAAAAGCCACAGTCCCTGCCCAGGGACTCTGCCAGCGAAGGAAATAAGACTTGTCTGGCATGACCTGCTCAGCCAGACAAACTTAGTCTCCTTTCTAACAGGGTTAAGAAGTCCCAGTTCTAAGAAATCAGCCCCGGGGAATGTGCACTCTCACCTCCTGGAACAAACAAAAGGAGGGGAGCCTGGAAGTGTGGTGGAGACTTGGCAACACCTAGAACTTGGCCACCCTCCCCACACATGGCTTCCCTCTGTCACCAACAGCAAAAAGTCCTGCCTTGGGAGGTCCCACTCATATACCTGCACAAGTACCCACCAACCTGGGTACCACGGCCCTGCCTCTGATGGACGTTTGTAAGACAGTGATTTGGCATCCAGGTCACATTCTCCCATGGAAAAAGGTACTGTGTTGGGGGACCTGGGGCCCACTGAATCCGCACTCACGACTACCAGGTTCTGCCTGGCTCAGACTTGGTCTGGGTCCATGTGAAGTGGGAGACTAGAGACAGAGCACATCTCAAGGAAGTGGCCAACCCCAGGGGCCTGTCTGTGGCCCCTTCCTCCTGCCTTCTTCCCTTCCTGGCATCCTTGGAGCCCACCAGGGCTTCAAGCCCCCTTCCTCCCCAGTGTTGCCCTTCCAAACACCTTTGCTGGTGTGAGGCAAGGAAGGGGTGGGAAAACACGACCGTGAGGTCCTGGGTATCTCCAGAAGGGGACTGGTCACGTCACAGCACCAGGAAGAGGCAACAGTAGGATTTGAACCCAGGCACTCTGGTCTCTCTTAGGCACATGTCAGGTGTGTTATGCATGTTAGTATGTACGTATCTGTGTGGATATATGCATCTTTGGGGACAGAAGGGTGTTCCACTTAACCCAGACCTTCTGGCTTACAAAGCCTTCTAAGGCAGCACTTTGTCCAAAGGACCAGAGTCTCGTTGTCTCCTGTTTGAAGGTCAGATCTGAGCCCAGGGCCACCTCTGTTCAGGTCTGGAGCCCCTAGGGATCCTTCTAGCCATCACAAGGATGGGTGGGGACAGCCATGGCACTGTGGGGGCTATAAAGTGCTGCTCTTCCTGCTCCTTTTGCCCAGTTGGCCCCACATTCCCAGCTCCATCAGCCTGGACAGCAAGGGTGACCCCTCCTGCACCCTGGTTTCCTCGGACACATTTCTTCCAGATGCCAAGTCAATCCAGCCAGCACGTAAGAGGTAGCTGGTGCCTGATGCTGGGGGCGATGAGGAGGAGGCACCCGGGGTACATAGTGCCTCAGGTCCTTGAGTCACAGCTAAGACCCTGGAGAATATTTACCTTTCCTGGTAAATCTTATTTTGTAGAATCTTATTTTGTAGAAATAAGATCTTATTTCTACAAGAGATCTTATTTTGTAGAATACCCACTCAAGTTACCCTGTGAACACCTTGTGGAAAGGGCTCTGAGGACGATCTCAGAGCTACCGCAGCATTTGTTGACCATGGCAGAATGCGGCCTGAGGCTCGCTAGGAAGAATGTTATTTTGATGTGGCCCCAGCTGCTCTGTACGTAGTAAGTGCCTGTGTCAGTACGTCAGACACAAGCCTCAAAAACAGCAGATCCCGGGGAGGTGGGCGGAGCATAGTCAGGTGAGCCCCGCCCCCCCAAGAGGTGACAGACCTTTGCTTTCCTCTGATCCTCCCAGCAGTCAGTCCCAATCACTTCCCTCCAGCCCTGGGAGAGCCCAAACCCCGGAAATCAGAAAAGAAACCACCTGAGATTACAAAGATAAGGTCATTTATTCACGTTATATTACTGGATTTTAAAGACAAAATTACAGTTGTTTTGAACACCAAGGTCAGACACACACACCCCCCCCCCCCCCCGCCCACTTACAATGGTAAATCCATACATTTGCATACATGGGAAATCAAAATACACAACAGGTCTCCAGGACAGGAAAGCTGCCGTCCCGGCTGAATGGGGCACCCCACGCCCAGCCCTGAGGTCGGCAGAGCCCCTGCCCAGACTGAGAGCCAGCACCAGCATTTCCTTTACCCTCTTGTGCCACTGCCATCCTCTTTCCCAAAGGCCACTTTACAGGGTCACCAGCAACGGGACGGAGAGAAACAGAGAAAAGACGCAGCATACAACAACTTCACGGTGACTACTTCCAGGTGAAGGAAATGCTCCCTGAACCCTCAGCCTTGAACTTATCAGGGAGGAAACAGACCTGCAGCATCTTAGGAACCAGGCAAGCATCCAGGCCTACCCTTGGGCCCAAGTGGGCCCCCTGAGAGCACCAGAAGGTCAGCAAATGGGCAACAGGTGAAGCAGGATTTCCCGTGGTTCTGAGAATGAACCACATACTTGACTATTCCAATGGAACGTAAAGGGACAGGAAAACAAACAAAAGTCAGAATTTTCTTTGAGAGTAAAGTAAGTAAAAAGAAATTACCACCCAGGGTATTTGTCTCCTTTCTTTTAAGGCACTTTGGAAAAGTCAGGATCTGGAGACTGGAAAGAGAAGTCTTCATTCTTTGCATTTCCCAAAACTCCCTCTCAGTGCGGTCATTCTTGGTTCCACTGACATCGCTGTTCAGGAATGGGGAACTGACAGAAAGAATACTCTTTGCATAGCCCAGCTGCTTCTGCAGCGGAAAATAATTTTTAATCAATACAAAGGCTTCTGGAAAAGGAACCATGTGAGCATCCAAGATGCTCAAAGCGATAAAGGCACAGGTAAGACTGGGGCTGGGCACCAGCTCAGCCTCCACACTAAGGGCTGGTTCCCGGGAAGTCAGGGTGGGGCTCCAGGCTGCCACCAGCTGAAGCGTCAGCTCCGGGATTAGACAGCTGAATCTTTTGCCCTTAGCCCGGCCAGGCTGGACTCGGCGAGGGCGCCCAGTGGTAGGAACGCCCTTGTGCATCTCGTCCCAGAGAGGCTAAACCTCTCCCAGCAGAGATGGGTTTGGAGACGGCACCCCTGTGGATCAGCCTCCCTGGAGTGGGAGCACCTGCTAAAAACCTGAGGGGGATGGGAGGCTTTAGGCACCAGAGTGGCTGTGGGGGAGTGTGGGAGGGTTCAGCTCAACTTCTTTCTAGATCACTAATTAAAAGGCACATTCATGCTGGAGAATGAATAGTTTGTTTGACCCTGAGTGCGACAGGCAAGTTTTAGGGAACAGGCAAGAGGCAAAGGAACAAAAACGGGGAGGAAGGAAGGAGAAAGGCAAAAAAAAAAAAGGAGGAAGGTGGGGGGAGGAGAACGGGTCCTGCAAGGTAGGCCAGACAGTGCGGCCAGCACAGCCAAGGAGGTGGCCCCCAGACTCCACAGGGGCCAGAACAGTGATTTCCTCCCCCTCCAGAGACTCATGGGGCCAGCAAACAACCTGATTGCTGTCATTTACAACTCCACAGCCTAGGGCCCCAAGGGGAGGTCCCAGGGTGGGTTGGAAGAGGGGTGGAGGTTCCCTCCCACCTGGGGAGGGGAGGGAGGTGGGGAGCTTTGTCTAGCAGGCCTAGGCTTTTGCCTCCCCCAGAGGTCTAGCAGGATAACTCTGACCAGGGAGGCCTTACCCTCAAAGGGCCTAAAGGTGATTCTGCTCTTCACAAAACCTGGCCTGCTGACTAAATCAAAGGTCCATTCATGGCCAGTACAGCATACATTATTTTTTCCCCTAAAAAATGCTCAACCCCCTCCCCACATTTAAAACACCACAATAAAAATACATAAGAAATTCAAGTTTATATAGCATGCTCAGAAAAATAAATTGCCATGATCTAACACTAAATAGCTAGGCAAATCTGGATCAACACAAAATCAAGCTAGATCATAATTAGAACCCGATTTGTTCTTTCTTTAAAATACTACAAACCGCTTTTTTAAAAAAAAAGTCTTTACATTCAGAAATCAGACAATCTGGAGAAAGGCCACTGAATGTGAGAACAGCCAAGGCTGCCTTGTCCTCAGTGTCACCGAGAACACTAAAGCTGCCTTGGAATTCACACATTAGCAGGGCAAGAGGTCCAAGGCTCAAGTTTTAAAATCCTTTTGCTACGAAGACACACGCACGCACACACAGCGATTGTAGCAGTTGCATACCGCTAAAAGAAGGTAGGGAAGGGGTAAAATGAGAATGGTTGAGATTGTGTTTTTCTGTTAAAATATGCAAACAAAAAACATCACACCAATCTGATTTCAGCAGCACTCTCCAATTTTTCATAAAGTAATAAGAATACCACAATTTAAAGCGAAATTCTTACCTATTTCACAACAACTTAGCAGTTTATCACTGGGAATGAGTCCCACAGTCACCAAATTTTGGGCTGTGTACTGATTCTTTGGGGTGACACTGTGAACATGCCGAGAATCCCCCAAAGGCTGATGGTTTCTACATTTACAAATACCTTGTAGAGCTAAGAAGTCACATGCCGAGCCAAGTTGGGGGCAAAATATCCCACTCGTCCTGGTCATCTGGAAAGGCATCTGAATGATGAATGAAGGGGGCCTATCACTCCGATTGTTAAGAATGAAAGGGACCAGCCCAGCAGATTGGCAGAGACACAGAGCAAAGGTCCCTGGCCATTTTCAGGTCTCTTATTAGTGTACCAAAATGCTAGCTCGGTGTCCCGATGTCCACTGTGATTTTGGTATACAATGGGTTTCTCTCTATGTCCAACACCTTGTAAGTGAGTGTGTTCAAACCATCCGAGAGCATGGTCTCCTTTGTATGTGCAATTCGGTCAAACCTACAAGGAAAAGACAGGCAAAGGGTTGGTGTCAAAACAGAAATCTTAAGAAAAAAGCATTAAACATTTGTCCTTCATCACATGCCCACCTACTCTACCAGTCCCGTGGACAGAACCCTCCCTCCCTCTCCCTCAAGGCATGGAGCCCTCTCCAGAGCCTCATTCCTGCGGCCTCCCCATCTGAAAGGAGAAAGAAGGAATGTAAATGAACACAGAACACACCTCTGAGGATTGGGCTCATTTTTCTTGTCTCTTGAGTGGCGGATCATCCGACACTTGCCAACCACAGCATTTGGGCGAGATACGGACATACCTCTAAAAACTAATCTGCAAGAAGTAAAAGGACAAGTCATCATTGTACAGCTGCCATAAGGCTTGGGTCCAAAAGCCCCAGCTGCAAGACTTGTGCGCCATCCACCATCTTGTTTATTGTTCTCACTCAACCCATACCCCGGCCACTGGGGTATTGGTTCAAACACACACTAAATCCCCAGGTCCTTTTACCACAGGTTCTGTAGTCTGTGTTGGTGACCGTTCTGGGCCAGACACTGGGGGTGTCTGCCCTCACAGAACTTAAAGTGCACACTTAGAACACAGGACCATCAGTGTCAGGATGGAGGCAAGGAGGGGAGGTAGGGTTGAGCACCTGAGGAGAAGCCACTCACTTTCCCTGAGCAAGACTAGGCAGAGCCAGTTGTGAAGATGAAGGGGTGCCAGAGCATTTCAGGCACCCAGGGCAGCTGAGGCAAAGGCAGAGGGACAGAGCAAACACAGGGCCCTCAGGGAGCAACACAAACTTCTGGGGACTTGTGGACAGAGTCTGGAGTAGGAAGTGGTCAGAGATGAGGCTGGAAAGAAGGGTGAAGGCTACATGATGGAGGCCTTCCCAGAGCTTTATGGCATGCCAGCGATCAGTGCCGGTGTCTGAAAGGGACATAATTTCCAGTTCCCCAAAGGTTTTTGGCCAAAGGGAAGTCTCTCTGATAAGCACCATAAGGATTGGAGAGCAGAGAACAAGGCGAGAGGCAGCCAGAACAGGATGGAAGATTTTGTGTAGGTCTGGGGGAAAGGAATGAGGGCCAAAGCCAAAGCCTTGACAGCAGCAGTTCAAGTTAGTTAAGAGGCAGGCCTGGCTGGTCCTGGATGACTTAAAGGTTTCTTCTGGCCTCGGCTCCCCCGGTGCTGATCTCGTGCCTGGCACAGTTGCAAAAGACACAGGTCCTTTGTCTTTCAAGAAAGCTGCTCCACAAATCACTCTGCCTTCTAGTCCCTCCACCCTCAGGGTTCCCTCCCCACTAACCCTCTACACCGCTCAGATCTGTGGCAGCATGTCGGCCCTGAACGCCATCCCATGGGCCCCATGTTTGCCCAGGTGGTGCTGTGGAAGCAAATCTGTCTGGACCCCCTACCCGGGGCTTCAGCGGCCTCCCCACCCGGCCTGCAGGACACAGTGCTCTGTATGCTAAAGGTGCTTGATCATCAATCTGCATGCGCTCCAACTCCGGTTTCTCCCAGGCCGATAGTAAAGACTTGAGTCTATGACAGGTTCTCGCACCAAGCTAAATGTGACTGCCTTGGGTGCTGCTCTGACACACACCTTCTGGGAATGGATCAAATAATGTACTCCAATTCAGGAACGTGCTAGGGTTTATTCTGATATCAAGCTCAGTGACAAGCTCAGACCAGCTCCCGGAGGGAGAAGGCACTTCTTATCCATGGGCGGCAGGGTTGAAGTCTCCATGGCCAGGGAGAACTGGGCAGAATGTGGTTTCAAATGCCATTAGAATTTTTTTTTACCCTCTGCAATGACAACCCCCATGATAAAGGCTTACCAGCTTATAAGGAGCCCCTGGGGTGTGGGTGGGGCGGGGCTGGCAGTGGAGAGATGGTCGCTGGGGGAGGGGGGAGCTGTTCACAGAAGTTCATTATACTACTCAGTCCTCTTTGGTGTATGTTAAAAATGTTCCAGAATAAACAAATAACAGAGAGATTCTGTAAAGGAACTTAGGATCCCGCCCAAAGAAACTTATTTCATAATCAAACGGGACCACAATGAAATGCTGAATTTTTGCAAAGGACACATGTTTACTTCTTCAAGACAAAACAGCATGTGGTATAAATCAAAGTAAACTCAACCCTTCACTTGGTTCTCATTTTGCATGTTCCAAGGCTAATGCAAAAATCACAGAAGCTAATCTTCCTAAAGACATTCTTCAGCACCTATGGTACCTACTGCGGGGCACACTTAAGAATGTGGGCCAAGGGGTGCGTGGGTGGCTCAGTCGGTTAAGCATCTGGCTTCGGCTCAGGTCATGATCCCAGGGTCCTGGGATTGAGCCCCGCATCAGCCTCCTTGCTCAGGGGGGAGCCTGCTTCTCCCTCTGCCTGCCACTCCCCCTGCTTGTGCTCTCTCTCTCTGATAAATAAATAAAATCTTAAAAAAAAAAAGAATGTGGGCCAAGTGGGGACTGCATCCCACCTGAGGAGCAATCCTTGCAGAATAACCAGGTGCTGATAGAAAAACTGGGAGTAAAAGGAGACAGAGAAGAAAGAGATCTAAGTTGTGACCATTACCTGTTAAAAATGTCATCATCTTCACCTCCCCAGCCCCAGTAGTTATTAGGAAATCCATTGATGGTGAGAAACTGTTGTTTACTTAGAGCAGAGACACCTCCAAAATACTGAACGTAAGGTAGGCTGGGGGAGAAACACATACACAAAGACCAGTGGCTAGGTAAGTCTTGACTTTTCAAAATAAAGCACGCTCAAAGCATAAACACTTCTAGTGTTATATTTAGTCTCTGGAACTTCTTAATTGGGGATTTATGAGGGTTTTCTTTGTTCTGTTTTTCTATCAGACTCAGATGATCTTAGAGAAGACACAGATACCAAAAAGGAGAATCTTGCTCTAAGAATACTGTGTTGCTTCTGTGGTTACCTGGAAAATTAGTCAGTGACAAAAGCATAAGCCCACTTCTTGTGCCCCGTTCAGGAATCTGCTTTTCCATGTGTCCTGCTCCTGCATGGGAAATCTTTATCCAGGAGGTCCTGGAAACTGAGATTGGGGTAAAGCCTCCCTGTGCCCATCTGGTTATGCCCTCCCTTTCCACCCTCAGCCCATCTACCAGTCTAACTTTCATTCTTCACAGGCATACTGGTTTCAACACTGACCCCAAGAGTCAAAATAGTATTTCTGAAAATCTGCTCAAATAACATTTTCTAGAAAATTTCTACCACATCCTGACTTAGCAAAATGTGTAAGGGTGAATCTATTTTGACACATTTTCAAGCAGTAGGGCATCTGGACTCTCATCTTTCCACACGTTTTGGTATTTTACTATTTCAACGGTGATGAAATGTTAAGATTCAGGTCACGTCCAGAAGCCTGGCAAAGGCTTTCCCACGGGGCCTTTAAAGGCTGTGGTTTTTGTGATGACCTTGTGTGCAGCACCAAACTACACTAGGGCTCTTACTGGAATCCAAAGCGACTAAAAATCCATCACACAGATTAAGGAAAACTCTAACTCGGACTTCAAGGGGGAAGTCAGCCAAACCATACAGAACATATGAAAAAAAAAAAGTGCAATTATTATTTTCAAATACATTCAGAACATCTGACTGTGAGTATCCACTAGGATCCCCAGGGGCCTGCTTTACTGAGTCAAAGGTGATCTATCTGTAATTAGGTGTCATCACTTAGGTGCCCAGTCACCCACCGTTGGGCGTACCTCACACTACAGTCTGTGCCTGATTACAAGGGAGGGTTTGAAGCAGGTGGCCAAGCCAATAAGCTTTCTCCATCAGTGTTTATACAAAAAGGACTCTTGGTGACCTCACAGAAAGTACATGCCAAGATGGTGAGATCCAGTTTCGCCGTCCGTGCTGGTTTCTCTGACCAACCGCCTGTCCCCCAAGCCTGACTTGTTCTGGGTACAACAGGCCTGGTGCTGTGGCAAAGAAGGAAGGCGTCACCACCACGCTTCAAGGGGGGGGATGCAGAGGGGGCAGGGTTTGAGCCTGTGTATCTCAAAGAGAAGAAGATACACAAACAGGGAGGTAGGGAGGGAAGATAGGAGGGTGCAGGGTGATGTTTACAGCCCAATTCTCCCCTCCTTAAGACAGCAATTTAGGCGCTGGTCTGGGGGAAGGAATTCACAGCATCCCTATTTTCTTTTCTTTTCTTTTTAATTAAGTAGGCTCCGTGGCCAACGTAGGGCTTAAACTCACGGCCCCGACATCGAGAGGCACATGCTCTACCAACTGAGCCAGCCAGGTGCCCCTTAGCATCCCTGTTTTCATCTCCCAGCCCTCGTTCCCACGGCAAGGGAGGATAGAAAGAAATTATGGGAATAAAATGAGTCTGAAAGACAGCATCTGTAACGAAACCAAGGGACTGCTGGTCAGCAAAGGCCTCCACACTGGAGTAGTCAGCCTAAGCCAGGGATGCCTAGCACACAGCTTCCTGGAACTTCAGGCTGACTTAAAGCAGTGAGGGAAGGGTCAGTTTACTCAACTAATAGGTGATTTAAAACAATTTTATGTTAATATAAACATGGATAATTATGGAACAAAATGCAGATTTATTTTTTTAAGATTAAAAAAAAAAGAGGACTACAAGGCTGTTTTCCACCTACAACAATATGCTTTGGATTATACCGCTGCCCTTGGGGACAGACATCAGTTGGCCTCCTCAGTAGGGGCATTTTGATGGAAAAGTCTGGGTCCCAATGTCCAGACAGAAGCCTGTGCTTTGCAGGGAAACAGTATCATGTTCTTTCTTAATTAAGTTCCAAGGTACATCTGCTAAGGTATCCAACCCCAAGAATTTACTGGGGGGAAATGATTCCAATTTGCTTCTCAAACTGGGTGGGGGGGGAGGGGATAGAAGAAAGCAAGGAAATACAGCATCTGTTTGGAGCCTCCAGGCTAGAGCCATCCCAAACACAAACACTCGTCTTGCCTGGATGTGCAGGGATATGAGTGTTTCTGAATTTCACATTCCTCCTCAAACCGTGACTGACTCTGGTCTTAAAAAGCACCCTATTCTCAGGGGAAGGATTCTCCTCTGGAACCTAAAGAGATACTCCTGGGCTGGCGGAGCTGCATTTCCTAGTTGTCAGGTTTTCCATAGCTTCTGGTGGATATCTCTTACCTAAATCCAAACTTATCCATGGCCACAGAGATGTGCCGTGGCTGTGAGAAACACCTGTAGGCGTTGTGGTCGTTCATTGGAATGAGGTCCACATCGCTAAACACAAAGCAGTTGTAGTCATAGTCCTTCAAGGCCTCTTGAAAGCCAATGTTGAGGAGCTTAGCACGGTTGAACATGGTTTCTCCAGCCTGGGGCAGAAACAGAAGAAGTGCTATAAGATATCGTGAGGCCACTGAACAGAACACTCACACGGACTGGTCACCTGCCGACTACATGTGATCCTTAGTCCACTCATTTTTTCTGCTCTCACTTTACAAATCAAATGGCATGCCCTGCGTCAGCACTCCCTCTTCTAGGAATTGAATTATTAATGTAGGACTTGCAAATACGCAAAAATGAACTTGCTCACCATGGGATTTTTATCACAGCAAAAGATTGCAAACAATGCCATAAGCATTGCTAAGGAACTGGTTAAATAATCTATGTAACATCCACATAATGGGATAGAGTTGTTAAAAAAATAAGAAAGCTCTTAAAGGAAATGATTTTCAAGATAGTATTGTTAGGTGAAAAAACATTTAAACATATGTGTCATATATTTAATATACTTTATATAGACTAACTCCCATAAAGATAGCCAGGAAACTGGTACCTATGGACTTTCCACTTCTTCCGTCTTTGTATGGTTGATTATGGGTCTGACTATTGTGTGCCTTCGCAGGTGTCTGTCATTAAACTAGGTACCAGAGGGGGCGCCTGGGTGGCTCAGTCGTTAGGCGTCTGCCTTCGGCTCACGTCATGATCCCAGTGTCCTGGGATTGAGCCCCACATCGGGCTCCCTGCTCTGCAGGAAGCCTGCTTCTCCCTCTCCCACTCCCCCTGCTTGTGTTCCCTCTGTCGCTGTCTATATCTGTCAAATAAATAAATAAAATCTTTAAAAAAACAAACAAAAAAAAACCTAGGTACCAGAGAAATATGGTGAACCCATCAGTCTCTGCTCTCATTGTGTTCACAACCTAGGGTAGGAAGCTGTGTGATACACGCTATGATAGAAACAGAGTGTATGAGAGAGAAGAGGACACCTGCTTCAGGATGCCAACCACTGGGTCCCGAAGCACCAAGTCTGTTGGTGCAAAAGTACTTCATATTTTATTTACTTATTTTCAGCTCCCCCCACTAGAATATAAACTCAATGAAAGCTGGAATTTCTAACTTTTTATTCACCCAGTGCCTAGAACACTGCCTGGCATACTATAAGAGCTCAATAAATAACTGCTGGATGGATGGATGGATAGATGGATGAGTAGACCAAGGGATGGGTTTCAACAAACAATGGCAGATGACAATTCTGGGAAGCTTCAACCAAAGGGCTCCCTCAGGGTTACCACCAAGAGTCTCTGCTCTTAACCACAGCCCCAGGTTAATAAGGACAGTGACAGCATCAACACGGCCACCCTTACATCTAGCAGTCCACAAGCCCTTCCATTCGCGTACTCTCACCCCAGCCAGAATCCTCCCAACAACGCCATGAAGAAACTAAGCTACAAAGTGACACAGCCTGTGCCGGACCCAACACTAAAGTCCTCACCTAGTGCTCTCTCCCAATATCTCTTGGGGTCAACAAGATCAGGGCCTTCAACTTTGGTGGAAAGTATATCTCACAGGGGCCTGCAGTGGCTATACAATCTCAAAGGTGGGATCCCCAACATCCTCTCTCTAGGCCCCCAAGAGAGGCTTTGGAAGCTGTGCCCTACAGGCTGCCTGTGCGAGTACAGAGCACACGGGCAGTGCCACAGCCGCCCTCAGCTGGGTGACTCCGAGAAATGAGCCACTTAAGGAACACGAGCATCAGGAAGTCAGCCAAGAGAACAGTGAATGAATTAAGGAAACATTTTATACAAGAACTCCTTCCTTCAGCCCATGACAAAGCTTTCTAATCACACATGGTGAAAGGAGAAGGCTGAGCCCAAAGGCACATACTGTGTCCTTTAGTTGTACCCACCGGTTAAGAGTCATTCAGAATCCTGCCTTCAGCTAATTCTCTGTAAGTCTTGAGGCGAAAAGAAGTTTAAAGTTTAGAAACTAGATATGAAAACTATAAAGGTGTTGTAATTACTATTATTACAACACACCGCTAAAGTTCATTGGGAGATATGACATGCAAGGTATAGGATAAGTGTTTTACATGCTTTTAAACATCTCAACAGTCTTGTAACAACCTTCATCCCAACCCAGACTTACTTCACTCTTCCCAGACCCTTCCCCCTTCTGGCAGTTCGGAGAGAGATCTGCACCTGGTACTTTCCATCTTGCTCCTCTAGCCCCATGAAGACCCTAAGAGTTAGCTTTCTCTGAATATTTTCAAACACAATGCAGCCCCACTGATCACTTTTCCAACAAGTCAAAGGGTGTTCCAACAAAGCCTTTTCACACCCAGGTAGTAGACTCCTGAGGGTGGCCACGCAATGCTCCCTTCTCTTGGTACATTCTCTAATAACAGGGGCAGGGAGCTCTTGATGGCCATGCCCGAACCACAGGGGCTGGCCTGCTAGCCATGACTGTCTGAACTAAGCAGATGTCTGACTGAGACTATACTAAGCATTTTTCCTCTCCCAGGAACTGCCAATTTGGAACCATGAATGGACAGTTCTGGCACCACACCCCAAGAACAATGGTAGCCTAGAGGAGAAACCCAAGGAGCAGATCTATCCTACCCTTTTCCCTACTTGTGGCATAACAGTTCCTTCAACTCAATAAGGCACTTCAGTGTCTGGTCCACAGTTAAAATTAGTCAGCCAGTTTTCTAAAATAGCCTGAACTGTATATCACTCCTCTCATCCTGGCTTCACCTCTGTGATTCTGGGGGGGGAGGGGGGAGGAAGGCGGGGTACATTCTTTCAGGTGTAATTTCCTACCAGGGCCCTTAGGAACATCAGAGCAGCAGAATGGTAGATAAGGAAAGTATGTGTCTTCCCCTCCCTCCCCTGGGATTATAGAAAAGTCAACTCTAGGCTTCTTTGGGTGAAATGGTGTAACACCTTGGGTAACTTTCTTGATAAGAAAGACAGGCCCTAGCAAGCCTGTCAAACCCCACCACTAACAGGAGGTGGGAAGACACCCAGCCTTCATTCCTGCCTCTTCTCAATGGGCACATGCATCCAGTGTGTCTGCTACTTCCTTCCCTCAGGTAAATATTTATCAAGCACCACTACCGTCCAGCCAACGCCAAATACATAGCTGTGACAGACACATGCTTTTTTTTTTTTTTTTGACACATGCATTTTTATCCCAGGAATGCCTACTTCTTGGCTTCCTAGCTATGTGACTTTGGGTAAATCACACCTCTAGGTCTCCATTTCCTCATCTGGTTATTTGGATGCCAACAGGTGAGTTTTATTAGATGAGACAATGCACGAACAGACCTTTCCACACTGCCTGGCAACAAATGTCAGCTACTATCATTATTATAGGAGTAGGTCTTCCCATCCATCTTGAACAGACCTTTCAAATTGTCTCCCAGAAATCCAACATGGAGACTTCCCCTTCTCTAGTGTTTGTGTGTGTCCTTCCCAATCAGCTTCAAGAAACTTCCCAAATCCTGCTTCTCTGACGGGCGGGGGGGGGGGGGGGGGGGGGGGTGTCCAAAAAGGATTAGGGCTCAAGTGAGTTAGCCTGTGGCTCACAAAATGAGAATCTCTATAGCAACAAGAGAAAGTCTGAGACCTTTAGAGGTATGATACGCTCGGGAAGTCACACATGAAGAGGAACTGGTGCTCTGAGAGCAGGGGTCCCTCTGAAAGGCCGAGTTTTTTAGTACAGGTTTCGTGTTACTTTGGTAGATAAGAGTTATACATATCCATTCCTTCAAGGGCAACTGGCTCCTCTTAAGAGAAGGAGAGGATAGAAGAAAGAAGAAAGGACAAAAATGGTATGACATTCCCACAGCTGGACAGAGAAGCTGTCTCACTGATCAAAGCTCACAGAAAAACCTATAAACCTTTTATGACTGGGCCTGTACTTAAAATGGGTGTAACAGTCAGTCAAGCAAAGCCAACAATACCAGAAGGGAGAGGACAAGCTCCTCGGGGAGCAGAAAGGAGGAAGAGGCTGCCTTCAGACACCTCAAACAACAAACCCAGGGCCTTTCTGGCAGATCTACATGGCAGGGACAGATGTCCTAAGAAGCATCAGAAGCAACTTGCTCTCTTTAAGACTGTTAACACCTTTCTCTAGAGCCCTCATTTATACTAAGGAGAGCAAGTGGTATGTCCACTGAAAACGGAACCCTCATACACTGATAGTGGGAATGTGAAATGGTGCAGCCATCTTAGAAAACAGTCTGGCAGCTCCTCAGACTGGATGGATAAACAAAGAGTTACCACATGATCCAGCGATTCCACTCCTAGGTATATACCCAAGAGAAATGAAAACTTATGTCCACACAAAAACTTGTCCACAACATTCATAACAGCATTATTCAAAATAGATAAAAAGTAGAAACAAACCAAATGTCTGTCAACTAACGAATGGATAAATATAATGTAGTATATCCCTACAATGCAATGTTATTCAGCAATAAAAAAGAATGAATACTGAGACATGCTATCACATGGATGAACCTTGAAAACATCATATTAAGTTAAAGAAGCCAGTCACAAAGGACCACAGATTGCAAGATTTTGTTTATATGAAATGTCCAGAACAGGCAAATCTATAGAGACAGAGAGTAGATTAGTGGTTGCCTAGGCCAGGGGAAATGAAGGGATGTAGAAGCTAAGAAATACCGGGTTTATTTTTGGTGCAATGAAAATATTCTAAAATTGATTACAGTGATGGATGCACAACTCCTGAATATACCAAAAGCCATTGGATTATGTACTTTAAATAGGTGAATTGTATGGTATATAATTATATCTCAATAAAGTGATTATCAGAAAGAAAAAAAAAGTTTAAAAAAGGAGAAAGGCTAGCTCCAGAGGCAGAAGAGGACCAAGGATCATATTTCTCCCTCTATCTCATATATTCATTCTTGTCATTTATTAGCTGTAGGGATACAGAAAAGGAAAAGACACAGGCCCAGCTTTTGAGTAGTTCTGAGTTAAACAGGCAATTATAATGGGCTGATGTGGAGATGAAGACACTGATCAAATCCTAGGGGATTGGAAAAGCATGAGAAGAGTGTTCCTAGAAGAGAAAGCAGCATTTGTCAAGGCTGTGGGGGAAAAAAAAGAACCATTCAAGAAGCTACAAGAAATACAGAATGGGGAAGCCAGAATAAGACATGAGGGTGAATGTGGACTAAATCCTGCCGGGGAGAGGGAGGCTGGGAACTCTACTAAAGTACTCAGGCTTTGTCTTTTATTTAGGCCATGGGGAGCCCTTAAAGATTTTAAACAAAGATTATGTTTTACATGTCAAGGAGGGACTTGTGCCCTGTCCCACAACTGAAAGCAGGGAGATCTGTTTGGAAGCTGTCACATGATTCACATGAGAAATGGAGAGTAGGCAGTAATGGTGGGCAGGTAGAGAACGCCTTCCTCCAAGGGCTAATGCAAGGGCTCCACGTTCCCATTTCGTGCCTCACCTGCTCCCTGGGCACGTGCACTGTACCCACAAGCAGCCTTCATGGGGCTTTTAGAATAGGTACCAGAGTCTGGTCTAATCCCCAGGCAAATCCTGACTGTGGTTAAGGCAAGAGCGGCTTCTCCTTATTACAGCAAAACACACGACCAACTGCAGAAGGCCATAGCCTCTCTGGACCAAGTTCTAACAGTCTCTAAAGGATTGGTTAAACCACCCTGCCTTCCCTGGATGTTAGGCCCATGTGTATACACCAGTAGACACTTCCCCCAACCATGACAGCTTGGGGACTGACCACCTGGCCCCTCCTCCACCAAAAGACACAGCAACAATGAGGTTGGAAACAGCAAGCCAAAGCCAAGACTCAATGAATCAGAATCTCTATGTGATGGGAGAGACAATTTTGCTCCCATACACATGCCCTGGCCCATCACAAAGACACACACACACACACACACACACACACGCCCCCTTCTCAACACCGATAGTAACCCACAGGCTCTCAAACCCACAGTTCTGGAGGTAGGGCTACAGTCAGTGGAAATGCTTGCTGAAACGCCCCTTGCATGCTTCTCTGTGCCCAATCAGACACCAAGAGAAAAGGCACAGGCCAGTGGGTGGCAGGAGAGCAGAGGAAGCTCTGGCTGGGCGGTCCTGTGGCAGGACTGACCCGCGGGCCTACGTGTGGACCCCGGGGTAGTAGACAGGCTGGCTGGGAGGTGATCCCTGGAGAATTGCTGGGATTATACAAACGCTGAGTTTGTGGAAGGCTAATATCCACTCACCCATGATTTCACAGCAGTTGGGCCTCCGCTCTTAACCATAATAATATGGTAGCCTCGAGCTTGGAGAGGGCTCTGAACAAAACCTGGACTTGAGACTTCAGCTCTTCACCCAGGGAGTAAAGGAAACGGGGCCCTTCAGGGTCAGGGAGCTGGGGTCGGGGGGTGGCTCTCTGTTTGCCAAAGTAACTGGCAAGAGTGAGTACATCCTTGGCCCCCGCTGGACTAGAACACAGGTCAGAAGCCCTAGGTTGCCTTCAGAGAGAACTGAGCGAATAGAACAGCCCAGCAGGGATTCGGGGGGAGGTGAGCACAGAGAAACAGAGTTTTTAAACTCCAGCTCCACAGGAGCCATAGTAGGATGTCCTTCTTCCCTGGATCTGAGGCCCTGAGATCTGACTTTCTGCAGGAAAACATTTTAGAAAATAAAGGGCTTCTCTTTCAGAAAGCAACTCGACCATTTATATAATGGACTAGAAACATGTTTAAATTGTTTCTGAACCCATAATTCCGTGCCAGAAAATCTAGCCTGGGGAAACGATTCTAAATGTGGAAGCAAGCAAGCACCAAATAAGCTTCTGCCTCAGGGATATGCGTTATGGTGTCACTGATACCAGCGAGAAAGTGGCAACTGTCTGAATGCCTTGTAGTAGAGGGACGGCTAAGTTCCTTACGGTAGAGCTGTGTGCTTAACGACTAGGGGAGCGCGGACGGTGGAGATTAGGAAGGCTATGAGAGAACACGGGAAGATGCTGATGACACGGAACTGAAGAAAAATGCAGGACACAAAAGGATATACACACACAGCATGAGCTCAACTGTGGCTTAATTTAAAGGCAAAGTATCTCAGACCTCTGCACGACAGGCTGGCTCCCCACAACCTCAGCATTTCCGAGCGAGCCCACAGAGACTACGACCTTGCGTGGGGACCCCGGGGCCCAGGCTCAGGTTTGATTTGGGGCGTGTGGACATTACCAGGGTGGCAGCAGTGGTGGTGGCGGCGGCGACGGCAGTCACAGCAGGAGTTAGGCCGGCACTCCTCTCTCTCTCTCTCTCTAGGAGGTGGAGGGCACAGAAGAGGAGGTAGGTGGAGAGTAAGAAGCAGATCACAGAGAGGAGCTCCTCCTTCAGCTTGCTTTGCTACAAACAGGATTAACAAGTAAAAGCAAAAGGCCCCCACTAGAAGGAAAAAAAAAGAGACAAGGATGGATGCAAGGGAGAGAGGTAAGGAAGAGAGGCAATGTCAAGGCTGTGAAGAAAAGCGGGGGAGGAGGGGCATTCTGACCCTTGTTCCAGGGCAAAGGCAAATTCCTAAGAAGCTGTCACTCCCCATCATGACATCACAGGTTTACAGGGAAAATGATGTTTCCCAGAACAATGTCCAGGGAGGCAATTCATGTCTGTGAGTACCTGTAAGGGCTCTGCCACATTCCCCAGGAGAACGGACCAAGCCACAGATAGGGAGAGGGGAAAACACACAGCAAAGGAAACGACCAGTCACTGGGACTGCACACGAGCTCTGGTGGGACACAGACTTCCCACAACACTCCTGTGCCCCAGGATCCAGAACATCCCAGTGCTCAAGGAAGGGGGTGCTGCAGGATGGGACTGGCCCTACTACTCCCGAGCCCCATTCCTGCACACATCAATCTGGGTGCTGACAGCTTCAGGAGAAAATGGAAGGCAGGGATGGGGGGATGGTGAACAAATAAGATCAACACAGAAACCAAACCAGTGGGGGCCATCGGCCCAGGCAGTTGTCCTTCTCCACAATGGGATGGACCCATGAGTCTGATTCAATCTAACTCGTCTTGGCCTCAAGTAGGAACCAGCGACTTGGGCCAGTAACAGGAATAAGTTGCTGAGGTGTGGTGACAGTACTCTCACTCACCGAGGGTACAAAGGGCTGTCTCCAAACCTGGCCATACTTGGTTCCAAACAAGCAGACTGGAACTACCTCACAACAGTGCACAGACAAGAAGGAAGAGGGAAAAAAATTCCAAAGTCAAAGAATCCTCAGGCAGGCCCCGCTCTGCTGCACCCCCAGGCTTTCAGACCAGGATTTACCTGTCAGCATGACAACTGGGCAAGCCTCCTTTTGAGGCTGTTACTCCAAAGCTGCTACTCACCTCTCATGACCCACGGGACTCAAGGTGGTGTTGCCAAGTAGATATGGAGCTGTTACCCAGTGAGGGGAACGAGTGTGTTCGGGACTGAACGTGGCAAAGCAAGGCATTCCTTAGGCCTCAGGTCATCTCTATCCAAATCCCAGCTCTGCCACCCAGCCAACATGGGGCCCCGAGCAAGCTGCTTACCTTCGTGAGCTTTCTCTCAGCAGAAACAATGAGTACCCATCTGCCTCACTGGGGGGCTGGTAGGGTCAAAATTCAAAGTGAAGACCATGAAAGAGGTTCAGTCCAAAGGACCATAAAGTCTTATGACCATCAATGACCACGGGGCTAAAGCAGGTTCTGTGCATTTTTCCTGAAAAGCAAGGTCGCCCTGAGGGCAATGTCCCAGGCAGCCTGCTCTGGTCAGGAAGGAGGAGGAAGCTTTGGAGAGAGGCCCCAGGGAAGGGCTGTGCAGGTTGGTTCCCAAGGATCATGACCTGGCCTGACTGGGAAAGGAGGCTTCACTTCCAAGAGGAACAGACCTCACCAGAGAACCAGGAGCAAGGGGTCCTGAGGATGGGTGTTCAGTAAATGGGCAGGAGTCACAGGGAGCAGCTTCTATCTCCAAACCCTGACTGAGCACTGGACTGTGCATGGAGCTATGTGGTCAGGAAGGCAGAGGGAATCAGACCTGAGGGGCCTGGGGTTTAAAGGCCACAGACCAGGGAGAACATGCACACACAGAATCAGCCCTCACCCCTCACTAGAAAGCATCGCGTGGCCTGTGGGAGAAGTTGACTCTACTGCAAGGTCTCACAGAGCTAAGGTGGGGGTGGGGAGCCGGGGGTTAAATGGTGGCTAGAAAGAAAGAACTAGGTCAAGGAACACAAGGGACAGGCACACAGGGCGGGGGGGGGTAGCATAAGCAAAGGCACAAGGAGGGGAGCCCAGAGTGTGTCTCAGTGAAGATGGAGAGTCCAGTGTGTCTGTCGTGTCGAGTGTGTCTCAAGGAGGGCTGAGGAGGAAGTGACTAGAGGTAGGTCATGGGGGGACCTAGACGGTCTTAGATACCAAGCTCGGCGCTTTGGACCCTTCAGACCCTTGGCTGTAGGCAGTGGGGACATAGTCAAGGGCCTAAAGAGTAACATGGTCAGGACTAGAAAGATCTTGGGCAGCTAGTGAGATCAGAAGCACCAGAGGATACACAAACAGAATTGGAGAGACCGGTCCCAGGCCCTGACTCAGGACAAAGGCTGCACGGTTATGACAAAACTAGCTGACCAGCTGGACCTGCATTCCTCACCCGTTTGGTAATTTTTATGCTGGTTAGCTTCACAAACATCCTCTATTTCGTATGTACGGCCTTTACTACCAGGTGGTAACCTGCCTTTCCTTCAGCCTAGGTGGTTTTACAGTTTCCTTTCCTCATTGAAGTATGAGGAGTTACAGTGCCCATCCCGCATCTGCTCTGACATCCTGGTATCCACCGCCACACCAAGTCCCCGGGGTTGGACCACAGCTGGGACATCGGTGCCACAGAGCAGCACCCTTGGCTCCAAGAGGGTGGACATGCCAGAAGCCTAATGGAAGGCTCGAACACTGGGGGGAGAGGGCAGGAGGAGTGCTGAAGACCAGAGGACTAACAGCAATCTCAGCTGGTAAAGCCTTCCCCATCCCCTCCACCCCACTTACTGTGAGATGCAAATTGTTATGGTAATTGGAGGGGCCTAAACCAAAAGGGACTGGTTAACATGGACACGGGCAGGAACCACAAAAGCTCATGAAAGCTTATCCCTGTGTGCGGAGCTTGAGACACAACCCTACTCAGAAGAAGCTGTTGGGCTTCACATGGTCCCTAAGTCCCCTGAGATTCTGTTTTCTGTCACTATCCACTATCCTCTGACCCCATTGAGGCCGTACAAATGGGAGGGAGGGTCTTGAGGCTGGTACTGAGTATGGGTGAAGCAGGAGGCAGGGAGAGCAGTAAAGAGTTCATCACTATAGCACTGGGCAGAAAAAACAGGCAGGGAGAAAGGAGGGGTGAGTGGAGAGAAGGAACGCAAATCATAGCAGGGACAGTTAATGTTTACTGAGGGTTCGCCCTGTGCCAGGCGCTTTATAGGCCCATGTGCAAATACCAAAACCTCTCCCTCCCACCAATGAGGAAACAGAGGTCTGAAGAACTCAAGCCTATGGTCACTGCGCGGGGAAGTGGCAGAGCTGGAACCCAGGCAGTCCGAGCCGGAAGCTCACTCCCAGCCCTCCTACCCAGCTGGGAGAAAGACTTTAAGGAAGGGACCAAATGGCCCAGAGGACAGAGTGAGCGCTGAGGCTGCGAGAGGGCACCAGGTAACAGGGGCTGGGCTGGAGCTGGAGCCCTCCTGTTACCTATGTGACTTCCTACCGGTCCCTTCCCCTCGCTGAGCCTTGTCTCCTCATGGGTGCGAGAGAGTAGACATTTTCATACTACCTGGGGGAAGGGAGGGGCAGAGATGGGGACAGGGTGTCCCATTCAAGTAGAATAGCACCACTGTGACCTGCTGTTGCTGGGGGTACTGCATAGTACTTTAATGGGGCAGGAGGTTCTGTGCTAGAAAACCTGTTGGAGAACCCTTGGAATAGAGGTCTCAGAGGCTCCTACTTCAAGCATTCCTTCTCTCTCATCTTAAATGGGGCAGGCAGTGAACAAAGAGTCAAGATGACAGGAGGGTGTCTGAGGCAGGGGGATGATGGGAGGCTTGAATACCTATTTACATGAGGGTCAAAGCCAGATGCTACCAATTCTCTTTCTTCCTCTTCTTTGTATAACAAGAGAGAACAGAGGAAATTCCTAATTTGCAGGTGGGGTATGCTCCAAATGTTTCTTCTTCTGCCTCTTTTCAAGGATTAGGTTTCCTCTCACCACTTTATTATGTGCTCTTTACGGATATCATACAGACGATATTCTTTACTGGAAAGGTCGAGCAAACTTCAAGTTTCTTCATGATTCGGTTATCTGGAAGTCAGATCACACTTTCCCAAAGAAATCATCAGGGTAGAGTTGGAGCAGAATAAATAAGATTAGCTGGGGGAGAGAGAGATAAGGAGGAAAAGATGTTCCTAAGGTAGAAAGGTAACCCTCAGAAAAGAAGGAAAAGATGGAGAAGCAAAAAGACATGGAAGGGGGGTGGTGAGAGAGTGATACTGACAAGACAAGACTAGAGGGAAAAAAGATGTAAATATGTTTGGAAAGCTAAAAATAAAATATTTCCGATGTTAAGTTGCAAGTGGGAAGAGATTGGGGGGGCGGTCTCAGTATCCTAGGGAAGTAAAGAGGTGGGTTGGGTGGGGGATGGAGGGGAGGGAGGTGTTGGTTTAGGCCTGCTTTCCCCCAAGTGTAATTCATAGAACGTTCATTGCTTGAGACAATTCTTGGAAAACAGATCTCCAGTCAGCCAAGCTCAGAAAACAGCGTGTACCGAGCAGTTTTGGAGGCTATAACGTACACTAGCACAAAGGCTGTGTAGGAATGAAGCCTGCTTCCCGTTGTTCAATCCAGCATTTTTCAAATGTGGCCTCAGCGCTCCATTTCGGAAAGCACACTTTGGAAGAAGCCCGGTCTTATGCAGCATCCGGTGTGAGCCAGCACGGCGGTGCCACTGTCCAGCTTGGCACCGTCTAGTTGTTCTGCCAGCTTGGATTGGGGCAGGCAGGAGCATCTAGCTGGTACAAAGTACTCCAAAACCTGTTGTATGAAACCTGGGAAATAGCTATATAAATTATGTCATAGGAATTTAAGATCACGGCTAAATTTCACTGGTCCAATATTTGTTTTGACTTTGTAATTGAACGCGGAAGTCTCCCATTCCCCTAAAATATAACATATCTCTACCTTAGCATCCTTCCCTCCAGTCTTCCCTGACCTCAGTCACCTAAATTCAAAAGCTCAGCATCACCACTAATTCTTTTACGCACTTTACTCAAGTATATATTTTAATCTAATTTATATGCTATCTAGCCCACAGTTGTCTATCCTGTGGTCAGGCCGATTTGCGGGAGGCCGTCCATGCTTTGCGTAGTAAGATCTGACAACACTGTGTCTACAGTGTATCCCTCACCTACTGGTATAATAGCTGGGAAGAGAGGAAGGCGATGAAGCTGGCATGGCTTGTTTTCAGTGATTCCCTACTGGCTCCCAGCGATGGTGGCTTCCTCTTCTAGGCGCTCACTGCCATTGTTTTAATATGCTCCTGAATCTTGCCATGATCAACATGTGTTCATTGGCATCAGACAAATGTTCCTTGATGACAAGGGTTTTCTTAAACAAATACTTGTTGGATTGAAGTGGCTTGGATTTTATAGGGCATTTACCTATTCTCTCTTACATTCTCAAATATTCTTCTAAGATGACCCACAACTGTCTGGCTGTCTTGCCTGCCGATTTTCTGAGGGCCTTGGTCTGGACTCAAACAGCCTCGAGGGGTTTGCCTGCCACCTACTCCCCCCACCTCAAACTTCAGTTCCCTTTTAACAGGACTTCCCTACCTGACAGATTCAGCTCCTGCACCTGGCCCTATCACCTCTGCTGCTTTCCTACCCCTGTGGTCAACTTTATCTCTGGGAACATGCAAAGCTCCTCTCTGCATTGAGATGCCCAGCTGAGATGCCCAGATGTCCCTCCAGCCCTTAGAACGCAGTTTATATCCTGGTTCTTCCAGGTCACTCACTGCTCTCTCCTCCCTCTGAGCTTCCAAAGCATTTGGCAGCCACCATCCAATCACGTACTATTTGGGATTATTAATAAATTATTCCCTGGAAGGGTTCCACTTGGCATTGTGAGGAAGGAAGCCTCCGGACAGACAGAACTGGGACCTTACTTCTTCAGACTCTCTCTGCAGCACTATGTCACGGCAGTGCTCAGAAATGGTCGATGGACACACTGCTATTTCCAGCTTCCCACTGGTCCCAGGAAGGCATACAAAGTCCCTCTACTTTGACGAAGCGGTCAACTACCAACAATTTTACTATCTCAAGCAGATCCACAGTTTATCTTGAAATGAAATGGACAGTGAGCCTTTTAGAATTGGGCATACTGTTCTCTTCAGATGAATTTCAATGAACTTTAGTATATAGACAGGGTAAATGTGTTATTCCACCTAGTAGATTATAAAAATATGAATTTAGGTATTTTGAAAAACTCAAAACACCAAAGTTACATTCTTAGAAAAATAATAATGCTCCTTAAACAAACTGGAAATCAGTTAAGTTATTTTTTAAAAACTGCATTCTAGATCAATCTGATTCTCCAGGTCATGCTGACATGACTTCAAGGCTGACATGTCTTCCACATTAGTTTCATAAGCACGGCTAAGCTCAACATGCATGAATCAGACATGCAGTGAGAAGCTCTCTTTTCTCAGACCCAGCCCAGGGCACATGATGCTCAGTGGCCTACTAATCAGACTTTCCCAGCTATTTTGCTAGGGGCTGGCATTCAGCCCTGATCTAAGGGTGCAATCTCCTGCAGGTGTCCCAGAAGATACAGTTAGACTGGATAATTTCGAAGCTGCCTAAAACTCTGATATTTAAATGGGTGTTTTTATTTTTTTTTAAAGGAAAATACATAGCTACCCAAAGACAGGAAATAATCAGTGCTTTACTTTGGGAGAATTAGGATTGTCATTTTCCTCTCAATTTTGCTGGAAGGGCACTTGCAGCAAAAAGAAAACAAAATACCCTAGCAATTACCCTTGCCTAAAGAGCAGACAGCAAGAAGCAAGCAAGTTGTATGGTATTTAGCTTATCTGCATTGCTTAAGGAGGATGATGGCGGCGGGGTTATAAAATGCCACATGTCTAGTATCACGTTCTCTCTCTTAACCCTCACTACTCACATACTTGCGTGCGTGTATGTGCGCACATGTGCGCAAACACACACACACTCCCTCCCTCACTCCATCTTCCCAGACCTCACCTGGTTGATAACATAGATGCCGTAGTCTAACTGCTGACGCTGTAGGATTGGGTGCAAGTAATACAGCCAGTACTTGAGGTGTTCCTGTCGGTTACGGAATGGAATAATGATGGCCACCTTGTGGGGAGAGATGCAGTTCTTGGGGGCATAGCGGCCGCCCACCTTCACCTCTGGGTTCTGTTTCTCCACAAGCTTCAGGTCCACAGGCATGTTAAACTCGATCACCATGGGGCCGACTAGAGAGGTGGAAGGAAGGAGAAGTTAGCAGGCTACAGGGTTCCCCCACGCCACAGCCTCAGAAGACATATCCTCCTGGGAGGCAGTGTGACAATGAAAAAGGCACTTACATCCAGCACTAGCACGACCAACCATCCCAGGAAACCCCTCAGGACCAGGTAAAGCCGGAGAGCTGGTCACCCTATGAAGCACTCAACTGCCCATGACCCACTCCCCCTGAGATTCTAGGTTTCTCAGCTCTAACTGGAAATGGAGTGATTGCTGCTTAGACTTCCTGAAAGGTTGTTGTAAGGATCAGAGAAAATGGATGAGAAAGAACTTTTTTAGGAATCCTGAGATTGAGACCTAACTGTGCCACCTCCCAACTGTGTGACCTTGCACAAAGGACTTCCATCGACTCTGAACCTAGCTTAGTTGGGAAAAGGTGTGTATGTGTGTGTTGGGGAGGATGGTGTTGTGGAAATCAGCCTCAAATCAGAAGGTAGCAAGAAGTGGTGTGAGTAACCCATGTCTCAGGAAGACACTTGATGCACAGATTTAAAAAAAACTCCAGGGGTAGGGACTGGAGGAACTGAGACCCAGAGCAGAGTACAGGGAAACGGAGAAGAGAAACAGCAGAAAAGAACATCAAAGAAGAATGCTTAGTAAACGTAGGTCATGGAGTAACAAAGGGGATGAATAAGAGAGGAAAAGTCAGAGAGGTCCCCCAAGTTTCTAGCCTGGAAGAATACAGCTCCAGATGAGAGAATAGTAAGAGAGCTCTTGGCTTAGAAGAAAAATCGATGAGACGTGGATGGTGGATTCTGAGGTAGTGATAGGTTAGGAGTAGGGGGAGAGGCCAAGGTCATGATCCAGATACAGACATGGAAGTCCTCGTTTCCTGAGGTGGAGCTAGGAGAGGACTGCACTCCTCAGCTAGGGACCGCCCCTCCTGTGGCATGCAAGGCAAGGGCAGGGAAAAGGTAACAGGCCCAGGAACACGCAGGAAACTGCGGACAGAGTCAATACTCAAACCCAGGGCACCTGGGTAGCTCAGTCGATTAGGTGTCTGCCTTTGGCTCAGGTCATGATCCCGGGGTCCTGGGATCGAGTCCTGAGTTGGGCTCCCTGCTCAGCGGGGAGTTTGCTTCTTCTCCCTCTGCCTCTGTCCCTTCCCCCATGCTCGTGTTCTCTCTCTCTCATGCTCTCCCTCTGAAATAAATAAATAAAATCTTAAAAAAAAAAAATACTCAAACCCAGAGCCCCAGTATTCCCTGGAGGCCAGACTTTCTCAAAGTAGGTTACAGGAAACAATAATTCCAGTAAAACGCTCAATGGAAGAACATGTCCCCTGGTCAAATAAGCATACTAAATCTTGCTTCTGAAAAGTATGAGGCACAGCAAAGGCTCTGAGAAGTTGTGCAGTCAAGAAATCCCCTTCACTTTATATAACCTACCTTTTCTCAAACTTATTTGGCCATAGAACCATTCGACCAGAGAACATATTTTCAGAATTGTTACTCTAGCATAATAAGCCAAGTAGCCACAAGAACAAAGGCAACTACAGAATAGAGGTGAGAATTCGGACCACAAACTGGGATCAAGTTCACCTGAAACATGCTCGTGAGACCCACCCGAGGCCCAGCACGCATCACTCCGTTGCCCTATTTGTTCATCAATAATATGTGGCGCTCCAAGCACCCCTTGTGCCCAGAGATCACTCACTCCCCTGAAACGAGTCCCAGAAAAGGAAGCTGTGATTCTTGCTCCTCTTGCCTGTCAGCAGGTGCAGACTCCCCATTTCCTCCTCCTCCTCAGCATCCCCTGGTACTTCTCACACCTTCCCGCCCTCCAATGCTGACTCAGTTCCACCATCATTGGACCCATTCCCATCCATTTATTTTCTTCTGAGACGCAGATATGATCATATTACTTTCCTGCTAAACAAAAACAAAAACAAAAACCTCTGAGGGCTCACAGGCCATGTAGTCTTTAAGAAGTAAGGCCAAACCACTCTGGAAAACAGTATGGAGGTTCCTCAAAAAGTTGAAAATAGAGCTACCATATGATCCAGCAATTGCACTACTGGGTATTTACCCCAAAGATACAAAAGTAGGGATCCGAAAGGGCACGTGCACCCCGATGTTTATAGCAGCAATGTCCACAATAGCCAAACTGTAGAAAGAGCCAAGATGTCCATCGACAGATGAATGGATAAAGAAGAGGTGGTATATATATACAATGGAATATTATGCAGCCATCAAAAGGAATGAGATCTTGCCATTTGCAACGACGTGGATGGAACTGGAGGGTATTATGCTGAGCGAAATAAGTCAAACAGAGAAAGACATGTATCATATGACCTCACTGATATGAGGAATTCTTTTTTTTTTTTTAAGATTTTATTTATTTATTTGAGAGAGAATGAGATAGAGAGAGAGAGCATGAGAGGGGGGAGGGTCAGAGGAAGAAGCAGACTCCCTGCTGAGCAAGGAGCCCGCTGCGGAACTCGATCCTGGGACTCCAGGATCATGACCTGAGCCGAAGGCAGTCGCTTAACCAACTGAGCCACCCAGGCACCGGATATGAGGAATTCTTAATCTCAGGAAAAAAACTGAGGGTTGCTGGAGTGGGGGGTGGGGTGGGAGGGATGGGGTGACTGGGTGATAGACACTGGGGAGGGTATGTGCTCTGGTAAGCGCTGTGAATTGTGCAAGACTGTTGAATCTCAGATCTTTACCTCTGAAACAAATAATGCAATATATGTTAAGAAAAAAAAAAAAAAAGAAGAAGGTAGCAGGAGGGGAAGAATGAAGGGGGGGAAATTGAAGGGGTAGACGAACCATGAGAGACGATGGACTCTGAAAAACAAACTGTGGGTTCTAGGGGGGGGTGGGTGGGAGGATGGGTTAGCCTCGTGGTGGGTATTGAGGAGGGCACGTTCTGCATGGAGCACTGGGTGTTATGCACAAACAATGAATCATGGAACACTACATCTAAAACTAATGATGTAATGTATGGGGATTAACATAACAATAAAAAAAAAAGAAGAAGAAGTAAGGCCAAACCTCTTAGCTTGGCACAAAGCCCTTCATCCAGTCAGCTCTACCTCCCTCCCCATTCCAATAAACCATGCCTATGTCCACACTTTTCTCTTTGCCAGAAATGCCCTTCCCTCTTTCCTCTAACAACAGACTTTTGCATTAAAAGACAGAAGGGAATCTTAAAATTAATAAAGCCCCAATCTAGCTTTGTCCTTTTGCTCTCTTCGTTACCAAAGCTCAGACAGCAGACGCCCCGGCGCAGGGGCACGGAGGCCTCACCTCACACAACTGACTCAGTTCCAACTTCTCAGGGTGCCCTTGGGTGAGGGGGTACTATGCTCCAGGACAAAGTAAGGGGTCACCTGAACCAGTTTTTCTCAAACCCATCATCAGAATCATGCGAGGCAATTCGTAAAAAATATGGAATCTCAGGCTACTCCCCTAGGGAATGAGTTGGCCAATTTGGGGAAGGACAGAGGTAAATCACAAGCAGCCCAGGTGACTGGGCAATGGGGAGCTGAATCTCTCATCTTCACGAGCTTTGGGGCTTTCGTGGAGATAGCCCTTCCCCATAAGGTCCAGTAGGCCTGGGCTGCTCGACCCTGGCAAAGCTTCTGGGAGGCCCTGCAGCCCAGTGCACTTGTGAAAAACATGAAAAGAAGATAGTCACTGGGCTCTTCTCACTTCACAGGGCCCCACAACATCTGCAACATCCCCCTGCACTTCCCTGCAGCCCCACCCTCCCTCTGGTTCTGAAGATGCTGCTAAACATAACTCCATTTTTGGGAACCCAAGAGGCATCTGGACTGTCACGCTACCAACTTGCTCATATTTTCTGAAACTAACCCAGAAGACAGGAATTCACACTTGGTCTGCCCAACCTCCCGAGAGCAGACACCTGCGGGCTAGAAAGCATCTTAGTTTTGCCCATTGGGGGGTTCCAAAAAGGCGGTCCTGAGGTAGAAGACCTGGACAGCAGAAAGGCTGCCCGGGCGCTGGTTCAGCTCCACCAGTGACTTGCTGGATGATCTTTAGGCAAGTGTCACCCACTCTCAGGATACTGGTTTCCCATCTGGAGATTGCAGGATTGGGATCCAACCGGCACCAAACGAACTCTTATTCACCCCCAATCCCATCATCACCTACGGCCAAACCTGCCTCTGCTCCAGAGTTTCCTCGGCCAAGTGACACGGCTGTCCACCAGACTGTGGGAGCTGATACCCTAGGTGGTCTATCTTCTATTCCCCCTCCCCTTCCCCAAACCCAGCACACTCATTCACACACAGGAGGCGCCAAGAGCATGTGACAATCCATGGGCACCTGCTCAAGTGCCAAACCAGACTCTTTTTTGAAGTGTTTAACGCCAACTTTTCCTATGGTATGTGTCAAAGCCACTTCCAATTTGTTTTAATCAACACTTTCTAGGCACCTACTGTGTGCCAGATTGTGTGCCCAGTGGAGGAGGGGAGGTGACCGAAGAGTCAAGACAGTTCCTGACCTCAACGAGCTCCCTGCTGAGGGGGTGGCAGAACCTAAGTGAAAACTACCCTGGTTTAAAGCTGTCTAAGGGACTCGTTCCTCCAATGGCTTCATGCAGGGCTTTATTACTCAACAGCCTCTTCTCACTCTCCTGCTCCTCTCTCGGCCCTTCTCACAACCCCCAGCATGTCTGCGACACATCCAGAGCACCCTGATCCCCAATCTTGCTATCCGTGGCAATTCTTTCCCCACCTGCTTGCTTTCTCTGAAGCCTCCACAGCCCCGAGAGCCCGGTGGCTCACGCCTGAGCTTGGTCAGTCCTTAGCAGTCGGCGGCAGCTGCAGACCTAGAGCCAAATGCCTCCTGGGTCCAGTGCCAGTCAGGAGGCCTCCCTGAGTGCCCTGCACACCCCTGCCATGCAGCAGGGGCTGTCCTCCACGGCGTGCCTGGTGCTGTCCCAGTGAGAAAATCCAGAGAGCTCGGACTCCAGGAGGGCAGTGACCAGCTCTGCCCAGAACCACAACGAACTGCTATCAGATCTCAGAGCCACTGCCAGGGGCCTCAGAGAGGGGCAAGGGGAGGAAGCAGAGGATGAGGGCTTCATGACAGTCCTCACGCTGAGCCGAGGCTCCCTTGCTGTGCGGCGCATGGCGGGTGCTACCACAGGCCCTAGGCCCCGCTGGGCTGGCTTGTGTGTTTTCTTGGCTCTGGGAGCTGGAAGCAGGGTTACGTAAGCAGCTGAGCAGATGTGAGCCTGTCCTCGGCTCCCCCCGCTAAAGCCCCGCCACGTGGGCCTCTCGGCTGGGAGTCCAGGTCACGGCCTTGCGTGTAAGGCGCTCAATAACTTCAATGTGTGAGCTCAACTCAGACAAATTCCACTGCTCCCTTGCCCGGCACGGCAAACCCAAACACACACATGCCCCTCCATCAAAGCCCGGCTAATCTAGAGTCAACCCAGCACGGACTCCCTGTCTCCCTTTCATGCTGGAGCCGCTCGTTCCTTTCACTATCCTCAGCAAAACAGGCTGGAACATCTAGTCACCGCTCCCCAGCTGACTGGCCAGTGGCGCAAGATACAATCTCTGACTTGATGCTGGGTCGTGAGACGATGTTTCACCAGCCTGTCACAAAATGGTAAAAGTAAAGACATTGTACATTGTTCTTCATTAAGCGGAAGTGTAATCAATGTATCAGAATGCCCTTTCTTCCAAAGTCAAGGGCTTCTTACTCTAAATGTTAAAATGTCCTTTGATGAAATGATCATGGTGGATTTTGAGACTGAATTGATTTATCTTAAATTCAATTTGTAAAAAATCCCATACTTGACAGCCATGGGATCTGGCTCCTAAGTTTCTTGTGAAACTTTCCTGGGTACTGAAGCTCAAACACATGGGAACTGTGAGATGCGGCAGTGCCCAGAGCTCTGTTGTCCTTGAGTTGGGGTGCCGGCCTGTCTTCCTTGGCCCACCCTCAGCCCCGACAGTGTGACATAGCGCCTCTTCAAACTATCTCCCCCTCAACCACAGCGCTGTTCACAGGCTCATGTGAGTAGGCCATTTTTCTCTGTACCAATCTCCTGAAGGCCAGATATGCGCCGGAAACCAGGTCCTACCAAATCCCCAGGCTTGAGGTGAGAGCTGTCTACAGTGGTCCCATGAACTCATGGTGCTCCTTGTGGCCCCTCAGACTAGAAATGAGAAGCACCCTCTACTGCACAGGGCCAGGCTGCTTGGTGCCAGGCAGGGGGCAGCAGGGCTGGGTGAAGAAGAGTTCTTTGCTCTTAGAGGGGAGGGAGACCAGCAAACCAGGGTGAGGATGACAGTGGTGAGAACAGCTGAAATGGCACGAAGGAAGGGGTGTTAACTCCAGTGCCAGTGAATAGAGTCAAGGAGAAAGCTGCACAGAAGCAGCTCCTCTCAGAGAGGACTCATCACGCACGAGTTGTGGCCGCTTGGCTGCCGGGGACACAGAGTATAGCAACAGATCTTACCTGAGAGGACAGTACACAGCTATGCTCCCTGCTTACCCACTACTGACACACCAACTCAGAGGCTTTCGATATGCTTCGAGGAAATGTGACGTAAGAGCAGGGGACAGAGAGCCACCAGAAGGGACTTCTCAAGTCTCATGATGACCATTACTCATTAAATTTTAAAATCAAGCTCCCAAAGGCTTCCAAAGTATTGGAAATGATTTATTTCTTAAACCAGATGTTCGTGATATTTTTCTTTATACCTTTGGGTCCATCTTTAAAATTAAACAATAACTCTTTTAAAATATAACCCAAGGAAGGAAGTGTGACCCCCTCTTTCATCCCCTTCCCAATAAGTGTCTTCCAAAATAAAGATTTCAAAACATACAATTCAGTGACTAGAAAAGAGGAATAATCTAGTGCTAACGCTGACTTGTTATGTCTCAAGCACACCATACACTCAACACAATTTCAACAGCCACTGTTCTTTCTGCCAACTCACCAACCAAGCCACTACTAGACCCCAGGGCTACGGGAACGCTTTTTCAACAGGAAAGAGAACACATTTGTGTTCTCAGAACCCTGCACTTGGGGGCACAGAAAAAAACAAAGTATTTGCTCAAAAAATAAAAGAGCCTGCCAGAGGAGGCCTGCAGAGCAGAGCCCAGGTGGCCAAGAGGAAGCTGGACTAATCGAGAACAGTGGCATCCGTTACTCCTCTCTGTGCTTAGAAGTGGCCCTGCCATGTGCCTGAACTGCCACATTTGTAGGTCTTCCAAAATATCACCTGAAAGTGACCTCACCACCAATGAACCATCCAGGTCAGTGAAACTGCCCTTTCTTGCACTCTGCTCTCTCCCCCATTAAATTCCACCAATCTTCAAACAAAGGCCAAGTATTCTTTTTTTTTTTAAGTTTATTTTTAAAGTGTTTTTTTTTTAAAGATTTTATTTATTTTTATTTGAGAGAGAGAGAATGAGAGACAGAGAGCACGAGAGGGAAGAGGGCAGAGGGAGAAGCAGACCCCCTGCTGAGCAGGGAGCCCGATGTGGGACTCGATCCCGGGACTCCAGGATCATGACCTGAGCCGAAGGCAGTCGCTTAACCAACTGAGCCACCCAGGCGCCCCTAAATTTTTTTTTTTTTAGTCATCTCTACACCCAGCGTGGGGCTCACGACCCTGAGATCAGAAGTCGCATGTTCTGACTGAGCCAGCCAGGCACCCCAAGGCCAAGTACTCTTATTTGCTACTGCACTGGCTTTCAAAATACTGGTGAGGTTTCCTTCTATTATAGAGGTTCAAACTTTGGAGTGCAAGAGCAATCATTTGGGAAAGCACATAAAACTGCAGATTCCTGGCTTCTACTCCCCAGAGCTTCCCATTTGGTAAGTCTGGGACTGAGGCCCAGGACTCTGCATTTTAACGAGCACTTTAGACAACTTTAACGCAGGTCCCTGAACTATACTTTGAGAAATGGTGGTTTACAGGTTCACCCATTAACCACTACCTCCCTCCCACCCCCATGAAGCTCTTTAAGAGTGGGTACCAAGAGAGGTGCCCGGGTGGCTCAATCGGTTGGGTGTCTGATTCTTGATTTCGGCTCAGGTCATGATCTCAGGGTGGTGAGATCACCCCGTGTTAGGCTCTGCACTCAGCGTGGAGTCTGTTTGAGGATTCTTTCTCTTCTCCTCTCCCTCTGCCCCTCCCCCCAACTCCCATGCTCGCGCGTGCTCTTTCTCCCACTCACTCTCTAAAAAAATTTTTTAAATGAAAAAGATAAAAGTTAAAAAAAGAGTGGGTACCAAGAAAAACAATCTACACTCAGGAACTACTGTACATTTCTGCTCTCTGACAATACTTAGAACAGAATGTGTTTCACTTTTGGCTTTTGCAAAGGGACAGATGTAATAACTATGTTGGGCCGTAAGGTGTGAATATCTACATTTTAACTCTTCCCCGGTCTTTAACTTTCTAAATCACATTTTCTCTTTTTCTGATTTTATTTATATCTGTCCTTTTTACAGTATGTATCCTTATAAGATACATCGAAAACCTTTGTGAAAGAGGTAAGGTAACAATGCTTCAAAGTTCAAACCAAATGTTGTCCCCTCTTCAGACCTTTCCCTGAGCCCCTGGGATGAATCAGTCCCCGCTATGCATGCCAGAGGAAACTCGACGTAAAGCTCACAAACTTTAGAAAAACTTTACAAACCAACATTACAAACTTTACAAGCCTACATTAGAGCCCTTAGGGGTGAGGGCGCCAGTCTGTCTACCTGCTCCCTCCATTAGACCCTCCTCTCCTTGAGGGCAAGGGTTGTGTCCCATTCCTTTCTGTCCTTGGGACAGTTTCTGGTAGAGTAGGATCCACAAATGTATGTTGACCCACACTGCACTTGTTAAACTATGGGTTAAGAACCAGAACTAACAGGGCAGGGAACCATCTGGCATTTGATGTTTGAGAATCTAGACATCTAGTTGTCCTAATTACACATCTATGACCAACGCAACCAAGCCCAAAAACACTCTCCTTCCTAGGCTCTAAATATGCCTTTTTTTTTTTTTATTTTATTTATTTATCAGAGAGAGAAAGAGAACACAAGGAGGGGGAGCAGCAGGCAGAGGGAGAAGCAGGCTCCCCACTGAGCAAGGAGCCCGATGCGGGACTCGATCCCAGGACCCTAAGATCATGACTTGAGCCAAAGGCAGAAACTTAACTGAATGAGCCACCCAGGCGTCCCTAAATATGCCTTTTTGTGTCCAGGGATAGCAACTGATTTGTGATCTACGGACACAGCTCCCACCCTCAATTTTAAAATAAGTTTCCTCCAGGTTCTAGGCCTATAATTTGAGACTTTGTGGCAGTGGACAACCCTAACCTAATGAAAACACTGCATTCCCTCACCTGAACCTCACACAGCCACATGAAACAGGCTCTTCACCAAATACCATTTGTTCCTTGAGAGAATAACCCAGTCTGAGGTGGGTCAAGACATCACCAGAAAAGCCCTGAGTGGTCACTCAGTCCAGGATTCAGTCACCAAGAGTACCAAGGCCTAAACCTAAGGGAACAAAGCCAATGTCAGATTCTACCACTTTGAAGGGTCAGGATCCACCTCAAACCAAAACCCTGAAGAGTCCTGGCAGATCACGGCTGAGGGACCTTAAGAATTATGTTTCAGAGGTGCCTGCCTGGCTCAGACGGTATAGCATGCGACTCTTGATCTCAGAGTTGTGAGTTCAAGCCCCACATAGAGCTTTAAAAAGTAAAATAAAATACGGCACTTGGGTGGCTCAGTCAGTTAAGCGTCTGCCTTCGGCTCAGGTCATGATCTCAGGGTCCTGGGATCGAGCCCCGCAACGGGCTCCCTCTCCCTCTCCCTCTGCTGCTCCCCCTGCTTGTGCTCTCTCCCTCTCTCTCTCTGTCAAATAAATAAATAAAATCTTTAAAAAAATAAATAAATAAAAGAGAGGAAAAAACAAATAAAAAGGTAGAAAAAAATTTTTTAAAGGATTACGTTTCAGGCCCAAGGCTGCGCATGAGGGAAAATGAAGGACAGAGGGATTGAGGCTTTCTCAAGGACACTCCTGGATTGGCAAAAAAGACCATCCTTAAGAGAATGTCAAAAATTCCAGGTAAAGGCCCTAGTCAAAAAGGTAAATGTCCATAAAAGGCTAATCTATAGAGACAAAAGTGGTTACCTGGAGCCAGGGTTTAGAAAGGAGATTAAGGGTGCCCGGGTGGCTCAGTCGGTTAAGTGTGGATCAGGTCATGATTCCAGGGTCCTGGGATCGAGCCCCGCATCAGGCTCCTTGCTCAGCGGGGAGCCTGCTTCTCCCTCTGCCTGCCGCTCCCCCTGCTTGTGCTCTCTCTTTCTGTCTCTGACAAATAAATAAATAAAATCTTAAAAAACAAAAATTAACCCTTATCTTCCCCTCATTAATCCTTTAGGGTTCTGACGTTCATGGATGTATCTACACAGTGGACAGCAAATTGCAGCACACACATCCCTCTACTCTCTCTCTGCTGTGCCCACCAAGACTGTCTCAGAATCCTTAATCTAGGGTTCCAGGGAGCCACCAACTGATCCAAGGCGGCATAAAAGTGAATCTTACTTGACTTGATTGATCTAAACCCTTCTCAAGCACATTTCTATACCATACATGGCCATGGCTCTGGAATTCAGTGGAGTAGGAGAAGCAAGGAAAGAGCACTGGGAAACCTCGGGGAGGCCCTGGGACTGGGGGTGTGGCGATACACTTCTGTCCTGGCGTGACCGAAGGAGAAAGTTTCTATCCATAGTGAAACCACAGAGATTCAGGGCCCTGAGGTCAAGAAATTGCTGGGGACCACAGGCTTTTAAAGCCCAGTAAACAGGCTTCCCAGTGTTGTTCTCCAGGGAAAATCCGTCCCAGAAGGAATTTCTGCTTTGTTTGGTCCTGGCCCAAAGGCAGATTTCCTCCTCACTCAGCTCTTCTCCCTTTGGCTTCCCTTCCTCCCTGCCTCCCTCCCTCCGCTGGAATTTGTGGAAATTCTGGAAACTGTTCCTGCCCACAGTTACCACTACCAGGAAAGGCTTGGGAAGCCAATTTGCCTGGAAATTCTGTTAGCTCCAGGAAGATCTTGGGGCATCTCTCTCATCTTAGAAATAGGGCACTTCTGCAAGAGAAGATATGAGCTTCTCAATGATTTAGGCCTGGTGTTTTATTTTATGACCTCCCCCTCCAGACTGAGGCCGTCCTCCTGCCTCTTTTGGGACTTCCGCTCTCAGCCCGGAGCCATTCACCAGTCCCCAGCAGGTAGCCCAGAGCCTGCGACTTGAGGGCTCCAGGCCTACAATGGCAGAAGCCACATCTGCCTCCATTCCTCTCCTGATTACTTTCCCCTCCTCGGGATGCTGGGGGAGAACACTTTGCTCTGCACCTTCCTAGGCCATTTGTTAGATAAGATATAAAAATGTGACACACAGGTGTAAGGAACCAAATTCAGTTTCTGAGGGAAGCAGTATGGTAGGAAGAGGCTCAAATCCCTGCTCTACCTCTGAAAAGCCACAGGCAGGTTTCATAACCTCTGAACCTTTTCAGCAATAGCATAGTGCCTAAAAGAGTAGGCCCACAGCATATATTTGCTGAATAAATCCATGACTAATATTTACATGCAGGCCTCCCTCACACTCTAAGAGGTAAAGTCATTCTTAATACAACTCAATAAGAGGCTAAGTCATCATAAAGACAGACCATTTGTTGAAAAGAATCAGCTGAGTTCAGCTATACCAGCACACTTAAAATGTGGAGGAACAAAGGGTTTTAACATAGAAAAAGAAGTGCTGGTGAGAGACTGCACAAAGAGGAAACAAAGGGTCTATATTAAAAAAAAAAAGGTAGCACAGGCAAATGAACAGATAGATGACAGATTCAGATCCAAAATCTGCAACGTTTGGGACCAGCAAGGGATTAATATTGAGGATGTATAAGGAACTTCCGCATATCATCGAGAAAAATGTAAGAACCCCACTGAGAAAAACAGGCAACTGATTATCGTGAACAAGCAATTTACCAAAGAAGAAACCCAAAAGCCATAAAGCATATGAGCACTTGTCATCAGAGAAAGGCAAGTTAAAACAAGACCTATCCCATGGGGCGCCTCGGTGGCTCAGTCGTTAAGCATCTGCCTTCGGCTCAGGTCATGATCTCAGGGTCCTGGGATCGAGCCCTTCATCGGGCTCCCTGCTCGGCCAGAAGCCTGCTTCTCCCTCTCCCTCTGCCGTTCCCCCTGCTTGTGCTCTTTCTCTCAAATAAATAAAATCTTTAAAAAAAAAACAAGACCTATCCCAGCATATAGATTCACTTGGCCAAAAATTAGGAAGCTGGTTAATGTCAAGTATTTGTTGGAAGTACAGAAACCCCCATGCACCACCAGTGGAAATGTAAATGATGGGTGGTCATTCTGGAGTGGTTATCTGGCACTCCCGCATCAATACAAATATACAGCCATAGGTCCATCAAGAACATGCAGAAGGCTGTTCCTTACAGAAGTATTTGTGAAGACAGTGTTGGGAGGCAGTGTGGGAATCTATCCTTACAGGAGAAAGAAAAATTGGGATGAACACCATGGACGCTAGATGTACACATAGCAACATGGACGGACCTTAAAAACAAGGGTGGGGGGGGCGCCTGGGTGGCTCAGTTGGTTAAGCGACTGCCTTCGGCTCAGGTCATGATCCTGGAGTCCCGGGATCGAGTCCCGCATCGGGCTCCCTGCTCAGCAGGGAGTCTGCTTCTCCCTCTGACCCTCCTCCCTCTCATGCTCTCTGTATCTCATTCTCTCTGTCTCAAATAAATAAATAAAATCTTTAAAAAAAAAAAAAAAAAAACAAGGGTGAGGGGCACCTGGGTGGCTCAGTTGGTTAAACATCTGACTCTTGGTTTGGGCTCAGGTCATGATCTCAGGGTCCTGGGATCGAGCTACGTGGGGCTCCCCGCTCAGTGGGGAGTCTGCTTGGGATTCTCTCCTCTCCCTCTGCCCCTGCCCCCACTCCTGTGCAAACGCGCTGCTCGCACACGCGCTCTCTCTCTGTCTTTCAAATGAATAAATAAATACATCTTTTTTAAAAAAAAACATTTTATTTATTTATTCATGAGAGACAGAGAGAGAGAGAGAGGCAGAGGGAGAAGCATAAATAAATACATCTTAACAAAACAAAACAAAAACAAGGGTGAATGCCTGGGGCCCAGTTCTTGGTTTCTAAATACCATTCTCTACTAAAAAGAACTAGAGCTTGTTGGAGAAGTTGCTGATTCCAGGGCTGAGTCAGGGAATGAACAAGAGGAGCCTAGATCATCTTGCTGTGCCTAAAAGAAAGTGCTCAAAGAATGATGGGATATGTCAAAAAGACACAGGAGACAGCCTGAAGGGGATTTCACTGGCCAAATCTGGAACAATCTAAGCATCAAAATAATGATAGTAAAAGATTAGGAGTTACTGAATAAAGTAAGAATCCATAAGTCTGTACTGATATATGAATTAATAGGGGAGAAGGGAAAGCTCTTCCTTACAGGAAAACACCAACTAATACAGAAGGAATGAAACACAGAAGGAATGAAAGAATGGTATCACCAACCACCATACTAAGAACTGATTCAGGGAAGAATCATCAATTGATCCTAAAAACAAGTGGATGAATGTTCAAGGAATAACTGGATATTTACATAATCTCAAGCAAATTCCTGTAAGATATTTCTTAATTAAAGGGGGTAAAATAGTAAACTTCATAATAGAGAAATAGCAAACACCACCGTAAGGGAATGATCAAAGGTCACATTGCTAGTAAGAAATAAATTGAGAGCAGGAGCCTCCCAGACATGATGCACTAAAAGAACTCAGAATCACTTGAATGGTATTCTTTTCAGAAATGTGTAACCTGAACCTCATCACAAGGAAACATCAGACAGGGGCGCCTGGGTGGCTTAGTCATTAAGCGTCTGCCTTCAGCTCAGGTCATGGTTCCAGGGTCCTAGGATCGAACCCCACATCGAGCCCCACGTCAGGCTCCCTGCTCGGCAGGAAGCCTGCTTCTCCCTCCCCCACTCCCCCTGCTTGTGTTCCCTCTCTTGCTGTGTCTCTCTGTCAAATGAATAAATAAAATCTTTTAAAAAAAAACAAACAATGGGGCGCCTGGGTGGCTCAGTCGGTTGGGCATCTGCCTTCGGTTCGGGTCGTGATCCCAGGGTCCTGGGATCGAGCCCCGCATCGGGCTCCCCGCTCAGGGGGAAGCCTGCTTCTCCCTCTCCCACTCCCCCTGCTTGTGTTCCTTCTCTTGCTGTGTCTCTCTCTGCCAAATAAATAAATAAAATCTTAAAAAAAAAAAAAATTTTATTTATTCATTTGACAGAGAGACACAGTGAGAGAGGGAACACAAGCAGGGGAGTGGGAGAGGGAGAAGCAGGCCTCCCGCCAAGCAGAGGGCCCGATGCGGGGCTCGATTCTGGGACCCTGGGATCATGACCTGAGGCAAAGACAGACGCTTAACGACTGAGCCACCCAGGCGCCCCTACATGTTGAATATTTAATGGTAAAGGAGCATAGTTCATAATCTATCACACACATATATACATGAATAAAGAGAAAGAAGAGGGAAAAAAGGCAACTATAGTAAAAGGTTAATATTTGGGGAATTTAGGGGAACCCAGAGGATATCCAGAAATTCTCTGTGTAATTCTAGCAACTTTTCTGTAAGTTTGAAGTTATGTCAAGCTTTTTAAAAATTAAAACAAAAGCAGACCTGGGTGAAAAAAATTAGAATCAGAATAAACTATAAAATAATACCATTTACGTAAGTTAAAAATACAGGTACAGCCAACAGGCACATGAAAAGATGCTAAATATCACTCACTCATCATCAGGGAAATACAAATCAAAATGACAATGAGATATCACCTCACATCTGTCAGAATGGCTAAAATCAACAACACAAGAAACAACAGGTGTTGGTGACGATATGGAGAAAGGGGAACCCTCTTGCCCTGTTTGTAGGAATGCAAACTGGTGCAGCCACTCTGAAAAACAGTATGGAGGTTGCTCAAAAAGTTAAAAATAGACTACCCTCCAATCCAGCAATTGCACTACTGGTTATTTACCCAAAGAATACAAAAATACTAATTCAAAGGGTTACATGTACCCAATGTTTATAGCTGCATTAATTATCTACAATAGCCAAATTATGGAAACAGCGAAAGTGTCCATCAATTGATGAATGAATAAATTAGATGTGAGATACACACACACACACTGGAATATTACTCAGCCATCAAAAAGAATGAAATCTTGCCAAATGCAACGATATGGGTGGAGCTAGAAAGTGTTATGCTAAGTGAAATAAGTCAGTCAGAGAAAGACAAATACCCTGTGATTCACTCATATGTGGAATTTAAGAAACTAAATGAGCAAAGGGGGAAAAAAAGAGAGAGTGGCAAACCAAGAAACAGACTCTTAACTATAGAGAACAAACTGATGGTTACCAGAGGGAGGTGGGTGGGGGATGAGTTAAATAGGGGATAGGGATTAAGGAGTGAACTTGTCATGATGAGCACAGGGTGATGTAGGGCAGTGTTTAATCATTATATTGTACACCTGAAGCTAATATAACACTATGTTAACTAACTTAAAAAAAATAAAATAAAAATGCAGGTACAGATACATATATATATGATACATATTTATAACATTCTCAAGGAGATACAACACTGGTAATAGAGAATAGATCAGTGGTTGCGAGTGGTTAAGGGTGGGAGGAGAATGTGATTTCAAGGGGGATTTTTTGGGTGATGAAACTATTCTGAATCCTTATTGTGGTGGTGGTTATACAAATATACACTGTGTTACAATTCATAAAACTAAATACCAAAAAAGGCCAATTTTACTGTATGTTAATCTTAAAAAAATCATTTTTATAGATTTTATTTATTTATTTGACAGAAAGAGAGAGAGAGAGCACAAGCAGGAAGAGTGGCAGGCAGAGGGAGAGGGAGAAGCAGGCTCCCCGCTGAGCAAGGAGCCCAATGCGGGACTCGATCCCGGGACCCTGGGATCATGACCTGAGCCGAAGGCAGACGCTTAACCGACTGAGCCACCCAGGTGCCCCTAAAAAAATTAATTCTTGGGCGCCTGGGTGGCTCAGATGGTTAAGCGTCTGCCTTCGGCTCAGGTCATGATCCTGGAGTCCCAGGATCGAGTCCCGCATCGGGCTCCCTGCTCCTTGGGTGCCTGCTTCTCCCTCTGCCTCTCTCTCTCTCTCTGTCTCTCATGAATAAATAAATAAAATCTTTAAAAAAAATTAATTCTTAATTAAAAATAGATATATAAAGCAGCAGCTCCAATTGGGCAAAAGAAAAACATACACGGTAAACACATGGTTTAGAATGGTTGCTCCTGGTGGGGTTGGGAAATGGAAGTGGGAATGAGAATAAAATAGACCAAAGAAAATAAGGCAAGAGAGTCTGTGATGATAATGGGCCATGAAATAAAGTTTGATGGCTGGATGGAAAGAAAGGAGAGAAGGAAGAAAGTACAGAAGGAAACAAATAAGGGAGTGGTGGAGATGGAGCTGGATGTGTCCTTCCAGAGCTGTACAGAAGAGAAAAAGCCCTGACGACTAGACCAAACCCTGGTCCCTGAAAAAGGTCTGCAACGCTGTGGGGATGGGTTCGTGAGCCCTGACAGCCAGACACCATCCAGCGTTACAGGACAGCTCCCTTCCCTGCTCTGACTTCTGCCTTACCAGCGGCCTCATTTGATTGTACTATGGCTTCGCTTGTAGTACCGCCAATAGCCAGAGAACTCTAGGCCACTTGACAACAGTTCTAATCTTCGCAGCAAAAGCAGCAATTTGGTATCCCAGCATGTAAATAAGTCTCGTGGGAGTTTTATTAGTGAGTCAGCTGCCCCTCTGATTAGTTCTGGAGCCCTAACTCAATTTCTGGAACTTCAGTGCTGGTTACAAATACATCCTCTCTCTGTCTAAAACCAGACCTTGAGCTATGGAGAGCCTGCTGCCCTACGGACCATGTGGGCAGTCAGCCAGTCACGCATTCCTGACAATAGCTTTCTGGTATCAGGATTATTTTAAATGCAGTCAGTTCCAATTTCCTCCTCTAAGGAGTGGGGATAATAATGTGTTCTTTTCAGGTGGTAAACGAGGTAAGTCATATACAGTTGACCTTTGCACACAGGTTTGAACAGCACTGGTCCACTTATACACAGCTTTTTTACAGTATCGTACTGTAAATGTATTCTCCTTATGATTTTCTTCACAAACAATCTTTTTCTCTGCTTACTTTATAAGAATACAGTATATAATACATAGAACATACAAAATACGTGTTAACCAAATGTTTCTGTTATTGATAAGGCTTCCGGTCAACAGTAGGCTATTAGGAGTTTTGGAGAGTCCATAGTTATACGTGGATTTTGAACAACACAGGGGGTGGGGTGGGGTCAGTGCCCCTAACGTCCATATTGTTCAAGAGTCACCTGTATATACTTATCACAATGCTTACTTAGCACTAACAGATATTCAATAAGTATTACTTTGCCTTTTGCCCTGAATCTCTATACCTTCAAAGCCTACAGATTATTATAGCCCTATAATCACAAGTGGCTAAAATTTCACATTTCTATTCTGATCTACCAGCATCAGTGATAGATTTGGAAGAAGAGGCTGAGACCTCAAAGGGCCTTTTGGGTATGATATAAGGTTTCTTGCAACACATGAGGGTTGAACAGTGATTCTGTTCATCTTTTACTGTCAGAAATAAAATGTTAAAGAACCAGGGTGCCTGGGTGGCTCAGTCGTTAAGCGTCTGCCTTCAGCTCAGGTCATGATCCCAGGGTCCTGGGATCGAGTCCCACATCAGGCTACCTGCTCAGTGGGAAGCCTGCTTCTCCCTCTCCCACTCCCCTTGCTTGTCTCTCTCGCTGTCTCTCTCTCTGTTGAAAAATAAATAAAATCTTAAAAAAATGTTAAAGAACCAGCTTAGAAGAGAATACAGAAGAAAAATTTCATAATCTTGGGATGAAGATCTTCCTGAGTGCAAAAATAACTTGAAGCCATAAAGGAAAAGACAGATTTAAATATATAAAAATTTGAAATTTCTGTATGGTCAAAGATACCAGAGATAAAGTTAAAAGATAAGTGACAGGCCATATCTGCAAACAATATATAATAAAGGAGTAATATCCATAATATTAAAAGCTCCTCCAAACCTATTTTAAAAAACTAATAGAAAAATGGGTGGCTCAGTAGGTTAAACATCCAACTCTTGATTTCAGCTCATGTCATGATCTCAGGGTCTTGAGATCAAGCCCCACACCGGGCTCCACTCTCAGCACAGAGTCTGCTGGAGATTCTTTCCCTCTCCCTCTGCCCCTTCCCCTGCTCGCATGCATGCACGCACTTTCTCTCTCTCAAATAAATAAATAAATCTTAAAAGAAAAATGGGTAAAAATATTAACAAGTAATTTACAGAAGAAATACAAATGGCCAACGTAACGAATACATGAAAGTTTGGTCAACATCATCAGTAGTCAAAGAAACTAGTTAAAACAAGATACCACATTTGATCATCACATTGGCAAATGTAAAAAGACTGCTAACTGGCATAAATGTGGGAAACAGGCATTTCTCAAACACTGCTGATGAGCACAAATTGGAGGGCAATTTGACAGCATCTATGAAATGTTGAAAGTAGGGATGCCTGGGTGGCTCAGTCGGTTAGGTATCTGCCTTCGGCTCAGGTCATGATCCTGGGGTCCTGGGATCGAGTCCCATGTCAGGCTCCTTGCTCAGCAGGAAGTCTGCTTCTCCCTCTGCCTGCCACTTCCCCTGCTTGTCCTCTCTCTCCATGACAAATAAATAAATAAAATCTTTAATTAAAAAAAAAAAACGTTAAAAGTATATGGCCTTTAGGGGCACCTGGGTGGTTCAGCTGGTTAAGCTGGACCTGACCTTTGGCTCAGGTCATGATCCCAATGTGCTGGGATCGAGCCCTGCATCACACTCCCTGCTCGGTGGGGAGTCTGCTTCTCCCTCTCTCTCTGCGCCACCCACCCCCCCCCCCCGCTCTCTCTCTTTCTCTCAAATAAATAAATTAAAATGTTTTAAAAAAAAAAAGTATATGGCCTTTAGATGTCAAATCAATAACAACCTAACCTTCCACCTTAAGACATTGGAAAAAGAGGAGCAAACTGAACCTAAAACAAGCAGAAGGAACAAAATAATAAAGATTAGAGCAGAAATTAATGAAATAGAGAACAGAAAAACAATAAAGATCAGTGAACCAAAAGCTGGTTCCTTGAAAAGATCAACAAAAATGACATACTTGTGGCTAGAAAAAAAAAGAGAGAAGACTCAAATTACCAAAATCAGGAATGAAAGAGGAAACACCCCTACCAACCTTAGAGAAACAAACAGGATCCCCGGGGGATACTGTGAAAAACTGTATGCCAATGAATTAGGTGGCTTAGGTGAAGAAGACAAATCCCTAGGAAGACACAAACTACCAGAACTGACTGAAGAATAAACAGAAAATCTGAATAGACATGCAACAAGAATCTGAGTTAGTAATCAGATAGCTTCCCACAAAGAAACACCCAGGCTCAGATGGCCTCACTGGTGAATTTTAACAGATATCTGAAGAAGAATACAAATCTTTCACCAGCTCTCCCTAAAATTGGGAAGAGGAGGGTAGTACTGCTCATTCTATGAGGCAGTACTACCTTGATACCAACATCCGACAAAGACATCACAATAAAGAGAACTACAATTCATTTATTTGTCAATTATACCTTAATAATGCTGTGCAGTGGGTGGGTGGCTCAGCCGGTTAAGCATCTGACTCCTGATTTCGGCTCAGGTCATGATCTCAGGGTCCCGGGATCGAGCCCTGAGTTGGGCTCCACACTTAGGAGGGAGTTGGCTTGGGATTCTCTCTCCCTCTCTCTCTCTGCCCCTCTTCCAGTTTGTGCGTGCGTGTGCACTCTCTCTCTCTCTCTCAAATAAATAAATCTTTAATATATTTTAATAAAGCTGAAAAAAAAAAGAACTACAAATCAATATTTCTTACTTTTTTACAAGACAGGCTATCTACAGGCCTCTGCCTAAGTTGTCCTAATAACACACCAAGCTTAGGTCACTGGGCACCCCGGGCTGCCCCCTCCCCCCACCTCCCTTCTTAACACATCTCTTCTTGTCCCCTGAGACTCCATGACACATCCAATGCTCCCTCCATTCAATTTTCTATACTCTATGATGGCCTCTCCCCAGGACATGGACAAAAAATGTCCACCTGGCGAAGGGAAGGCTGTGGAGCACCACAGAATCCTGGCGCGCCTGGCGCGTGGCAACACTCACTCCCAGCTCCCAGTGGTGTGGATTCAACAAGATGGAGGCCTCCTTGTGGCCTGGGGTAGGTCTCCTCATCGAGGCAGGCCACAGTCTCCGCCAAACCCTGGCTCCAGGCTAAACCCTATCCCTAAGTTGTGGTTACAGCCTCACACCTCTCCCTTATCCTCTTAACTCTGCCCCAGGGCAGATGGAAAACAACAACAACAACAACAACCCGCATTTGGAGAAAATTTTACTCTGCAGCCTACTATGTTGAGTGTATGTCTTCTGCACCCAAGGGAATGGGTTAGACATCGAACAAAAGAACAGAACACTGACATCACCACATACCTCATCTCATTCAATCCTCTTATCAAGCCCTTGAGGTAAGAATTATCTCCCCATTCTACACAGGAAGAAAGTATTGCCCTGGGCACCCCAGGAACAATATGCTAGACAACAGCTCTGGCCTGACTGCAAATACATCCAGGGAGCACCTTGTTAAATCACAGCTGAGTGCTGCGGAACTTGGCAGAAGAGGACAAGAGGGGCTGTGAGATGAAAGTAGCAGCTGTCACAAGTTGAATGCACCCCATCTGCTTAATTTGTAAACCTCTGGCCACTGAAATCACTGGCGCCAAAGTCATTGTACTACTTATGGACGTCAGCAGGCTCCTGTCTATCTACAAAAGAGGCATGTGAAGGGGGTGGCCATAGAGGCAGAACTGGCGATTCCCAGCCATCGATCAACTTATTTTTACCCAACATAATTTAAGTCCTTCCTTTGGGCCTCATTTCTGGATCCCCTCAATCAGGGTCGTCAGACTGGAGTTGATCCACATGGGTTAGGTGGTCAGGTGCCCAGGCCAGCCCGTCAGAACCGAACACAGTTTCTGTGGATGGCTGCATATGGTACTTCCAGACATCAACCCACAAAGTTTTAGACTAACACCATTTTGCTTTTTGTGTTTGTTTTGTTTTATTTTGTTTGTTTGTTATTATATTATGTTAGGACCAACACCATTTTGAAGCCAGGCTTATAAAGCCAGGGTCTGCCCCCATTCTACAGCTTTGGCTCCACAAATAAAGGAAGGAGGAAAGTTTCTTACCTTGTGTAAATCAACTCTTTGGCAAAGGTACAGGAAGTATTGAAAGAGCCACCAGTAAGACTCCTTGGTGGATATACCTCAGCAGGAACTCCCAGACACAATGGCGTAGAGGAAGAACCTCAAGTCCAAGTTGGGTGCAGTGCCTTATACAAGGAACTTAACGCACACACATACACACAAGCTGGGAGTGTCAATGTGAGACTCCAGATGGATCTGACTTCCCCTAGGTATCCACATTGTTTAAAAGCCAATATCTCTAGGCCAGGAATTTACAGTTTAGGGCTTGTGGATTATTCCAACCCTCCTGGAAAGCAAAGTGGCAATGTGAACCAATGTCATAAAGGTGACTATCTCCCTTAGCCTAATTCCTCTCTAGAAATTTATCCCAAGGAAATAATTCAACTGAAGCAAAAAGCAAAGCATAAGAGAAAATGTTCAAGATTATCTATGATTTTAAAACAAAACAAAACAAACAAACAAAAAAAACAATGACCATGATGGAGAAACCTGGAACACTGAATGCTAAGGAAATATCGGTAAGGATTTAATTTTTTTAAAGATTTATATATCTATTTATTTATTTGAGGGAAGAGGGGCAGTAGGAGAAGGAGAGAAAGAATCTCAAGCAGACTCCCTGGTAAGTGGGGAGCCCTACGTGGGGCTTGATCTCATCACCCTGAGATCATGACATGAGCCAAAATCCGACTGGATGCTTAACCAACTGAGTCACCCAGGCACTCCTGCATAAGGATTTTAGATAGCAGCTTGAAAAGATAATTAGGATAATTATGAATAACATACCAGTTTAAGATAGCGTTGAATGAAATGAACAGAATGCAGAATAGTTTCACACTACAATTACAACAGAGTAAAGTATGTATGTATTTAGAAAGTCTTGTCAAGTTTTGTTACAGTGGTAGGCATATGTTTCATTACAATGGTAAACAGCAGAATTGTATTTTTTAAAATATTTAATGTGGTGATGTATTTTCAACTAAAAAAGAGAAAAAAGGAAGAAATCCTACAAGCAAACACCAAAATCTTCACAAATAAGAACTATCAGTGCTACCAATAATAGATAACATATATTCAGAGCTTATTCAGTGTTAGGCACTGTTTTAGGCCTTTTTATGCCTACTACCTAAATCTTACAACATCTATGAGGTAGACACTATTGTTATCCCCATTTTACAGGTGAGAGCACTGAGGCACTGAAAGGAAAACATCTCTCCCATATCACACAGCTAGCCAGTGGGTAGTGTGCTTCACAGGGAATTTCAGAGCCCTTTCATGCTGCAGATATGACCAGGATTTCCCCCATACCAATCCAGACTTCGGGAGGAAGAGAAGGAAGAGCACTAAAGACCAACAGGTCCAACCCACTCAAACTTCAGAGAGGGAAAGAGGGACCAATAGAGTTGGGACTTGCCCAAAATGATGGAATGAGTTAGGAGAAGGACCAGAACACGGAATTCTCACACCAGTGGCCTTTGAGGCTTGCCCCTACCCCCTGCAGACCACAAACCCCCTGGTTCTGTACCTCCCTCTCCCTTCGCCTTCTCTCCTTCAGGCCCTCAGTCTAGCTATCTTCAGCTTTCCCCTGTCCAGCACAGCCCCTTCTGCACCACCTTCTCTCTTCCATTATCTTCCTTTCACTCTGCCTCCCACTTCCTGTCCTCTCCTGCCCGGCTGGTGACTGCATGCAGCAGCTGGGACAGCAGCCATGGCCTTCTTCCCATGTGACAGCAACCAGAGGAAATTACAGGCTGCGTTCAGCAGTAGACCCCTGCCCTTCCCAACCAGGGAGACTGTTCAGACACACTGAGAAACACAGAGATGCTAGAATCAGTGTTGGAAGAGAGGCCCTTCATTTTGAGTCTGGACCTAGCCCAGATCACCCATCTGGTTCTCTGCACCTTCCCAGTGCCCTGGGGACACCCACACTTCCCCTTTCTGACTACACCATATTGCCAGGGTCTGTCCACTGCTGAGCCCTTGTTCATGTCTATCTCCCATGCTTCAGATACTGTGGTTACCAACAAAAGCTTGCTGAGTGAGCAAATCAGTCTTCATTCACCCACTTCCTTAGGGCTCCTCCTGACTTGGGGTGAAGACTCAGGTCTACCCATTCTCAGCCAGGCAGTGGCCATGCCCAGGCTGCCTTTATACTCATCTGAATGCCAGGAGCTACCTAACACCTCAGCGCCAAGTCACCAAGCTGCTATGATGCAAATACCATTTTCCCTACACCCACCCTTAGCTTGGAGTCCTATTCTGTTTTTTCAAGCTGGTGGCGGCAGGGTGGCCTGAGACACTAACGACAGCTCTGCACTTTCAGGATGTCAAAGGCAAAAGGACATTATGCAAAACAGGAAGAAACTTTTAAGGAAATTTTTTTTTTTTAAGATTTTATTTACTTATTTGACAGAGAGAGAGGCAGCGAGAGAGGGAACATAAGCAGGGGGAGCAGGAGAGGGAGAAGCAGGCCTCCGGCCGAGCAGGGAACCCAATGTGGGGCTCGATCCCAGGGGCTCCAGGACCCTGGGATCATGACCTGAGCCAAAGGCAGACGCTTAACAGCTGAGCCACCCAGGGGCCCCTTAAGGAAACTTTTAAAGGCATTTTTTAAATGCACACGGTCATGGGGTCAGGCAATTAGTGAACCCCCTGCCAGGGCCCCTCCCCATGACCTCCAGACCCATGAGGTGGGACAGGAAGGAACCTGACCTCATACCATACTGGTCGTGCTGGTCTGACATGACCCCGCCACTTCCCTCAGCACAGCCTCCCCACGGATCCCCAGACTCTGTGCCAAATGACCCCTGGCAGAGTCCCAAAGCCCAAGTGTCCCTCAGAAAGGGAGAATGTAGATCCGGTGAGGGCAATCAAAGTGGAATAATTTCCAAGTGCAATGACATCTTGGGAAGAGCCTAGCCTAATGGCCTGAGACTAGATTGCTCAGACCACCTGAACCAGTCCCAACTGAGCGCTGGGCTCTAATGCTCTCTGAGGCTTCTCTCAAAAGCAATTCCTGGAAACCTATAGGGTCTCACTTCAGGGCCCCTCCCCAGATCTCACTGTGCTATTGGTTTCACAGTCCGATTTGCTAGCGTGTTTCCGGGCGGCTCCGTGGAAACAGTCAGTCATGTCAACTGCACCAGCTTAGCTAGCTGGTGTCTCCCCAGCACCACGGCCCCAGGGCCACAGTCCACACAAGCCTAGCCCAGGGACTTGGCAGCTAAGGAGACAAATGGAGAAGTTACTGAGAAAGCAGACTCCTAGGGCATCACCCCCACTGCTTCTGTTAACAACAGATTTCTGCTCAGTCTGATCCCAAGTGTCCATCCTACAGCTTGGCCCTCTGCCCCTGCCCCAGGCACTTCCTGCACCTAGTTTCCTTTTTAATCAGAATTCTAGACACATCCTTCATTCAGCAATAAATGATACTCCTCTGCCAGCACTAAGTAAACCTGTAATTTTGAATGGGTCTATCTTTTTTAAACTGGTTTTAAAACCTAGCTCTTCTCAAAAAGCATTCACCCTTTTTTTCCCTTTTTAGAAAACTCTACTCGAGAAACAATCCAGAAAATGCAATGCTTTATGCACAAGCCTCAGAGGGCCACTAAGAAAAAACAAAAACTACGTGTGTGTGTGTGTGTGTGTGTTCAACAACAACTGAAAAAATAAAGTTATAGCATATTCAGCTGACAGAATGACACAGCTTTTGGGGTTTTTAAAAGTGTAGGACCAAGCTCGTGAGAAAGAATCTTAAGTGACAAATGCTGGATACCAGGCTATCTATGTCTATCTATACCAATCTATCTGTTCATCTATAGTCTTAAATATGTACAAGAAAAAGATTAGCAGGAGATACGCCAACATGTTTCCTCTAGGTGAAAGGAATACAGGCGTGCCTTTCTACCTCTTTTACCTTTTTAAGTTATTTTCAATAAGCCTGCATTACTTTTTACAAAAAAAATACAGGAAAAAGCAAAGACCCACAGCCCTAGCCTGCAGCATTCCATGGAAGCTACTCCTTCCCTCTCTCTGGACTTCGTGAGGGGCTTTGGAGGGGTGGCAGGGGAAAGGGAAGCAGCTACATAACACACCCAGACCAGACATTAAATTCACTGCCAAAGAATTCAGCAACGGCCAATTATATATCTCCTGGCCTTCATTTGTGTAGGGAAGGGGCGGGCCGAGGCCAGGCTGGAAAGTGGAACCTGAAACACTGAGTGTGTGACTCAGCCCTTCTGCCTTCTAAGGACGAATCCCTTTAGGCCACGTCCACTCAGAACCAGCTCCCAACCGGACCCTATCCCCTGACCTTAAGCCACCATGACCTTCGAACCTGGACGTTTTGACCTTCACAACAGGATCTGCAATCTCTCCCCAAACTGGTGACCCGCGTAGGCCCACATAAGCACAGAGACCCCCACAACTGGGGCCTTTACAATCACAGCCACAGTCCAGCTCCTAGGAACACTCACAATCCCATGCCTGGTGAACTCCCCCAGGAGTTAGGGTCTGGCTCGCTGGCCTTTACAGTGACCTCATTGCCCAGACCACCCTGGGCGTTGCCAGAGCCAAGTGTAAAATGGCCACAGTGCCAGGACCCACAGGATTTAAGCTGCAAGGGCAATCCATCTGTTTTAGGACAAATGGATTGCCACTTAACCAGATAAGAATAACTGGAATTTCCAGGTGGATATTATTACAAGCAGAATTCCAGTCTCTGCTTCTTGTCAGGAGCAGGCAGGGAACACTGAATAGTGAAGATGGCATTGGAGGCACTGGGTATGCAAGCAAGGAAGAAATCACTAGGTTTAACTTGGCCACAGGACGACTGGGCCGCTTTCTTTCTTTCTTTCTTTTTTTTAAGATTTTATTTATTTATTTGACAGAGAGAGACAGCAAGAGAGGGAGACTGGGCCACTTTCATACACACCCAGAGCCCAGCTAAGCCCAAAGAGGATGAGCCTCCCAGACCTGCCCCCAAAGCCCAGAAGATTCCCTGGGTGAAATCCACAGAAAGGCAGGGATTGCCTGAGCATTAACTGTCCTGTCGTTCCCAACCCATAAATTAGTCTAGTCCCAGCCTGGAAATCCCTACCCTGCTGCTACCCAAAGACCATATGGCTGCTGATGTCTCGTAACAGTCATTATAAAGCAGCAAGGTACAGATTACTCAACAGAGCTAATTTGAGGCTTCAGAAATTACAGAAACAACCAAAACCAGGACTGAAGAACTTTGATATCAACTCTAGTTTTCTGAATAAGAGAAAGAAAGAAGGAAGAAAGGAAGAAAAGGTGGGATGGATAGGAGAGGGAGAGACTAAACACACACACATTTTAGTTTCCCTAAATGACATCAGCACAGTTTAATTATGCCTCCTCTGCCTGGACTGTTCTTAAAGAAGAGGCATTGTGTCATCTTCCTCTTTGCAGCTCTAGTACCCAGCACAGGACAGGTGCATCGTGGGAACTAAATGAATGAAGTTACCAGATGTTTTAGCCATCAAGGATGTCCAGGCCAGCTTTCAGGTGGACAGACAGACATACCTAGCAAGGATCCTCTCAAACTCTAGGTCATATTAGCCTGCTCTGAGCCTCTGCACTAGGTGTCTACTGGGCAATAACCTCAAGGAAGAACACTGGGCTGGGAAGCAGGATACCCGAGTTCCAGCCCCAGCACAATGAGGGATGAGGCCAGGGAACTAGACAGTCCCATCCTGGGATGCTATGGGTCCAAGATGCTGCAGTTTGAATCCAATCCCACATTTGACTCTCTGCTCCCCATGCCCCAGGGAGTGTCCACCTGGTCCATAAGGTGGAGGCTTCTATGCTTGCTGAGTCTGGGACAGACTGCAACAGGTAGGAATCACTCCTGCCACCATCAGGCTGAGTGGAAGGAAGCAAGCCCAATAGTCATAGAGGGTATTTCTCAATCTCAGACTGTTAGACAAGAAGGTGTATCTTTGTATTTGCCAATAAACTACTTTCCCAAGGAAAAACAACAGGACAAACTAGTTTAAAGTACTAGCTACATAATCTCCCAGAGTTAAAGACCTGGACAAGGGGAGGCTCCCCGTACCTTCCCCAACTCTGAGGATGAGGCTCTACCCCAAGCCAGAAAGTGATGAGGCTCCAAGACTCAAAGGGGAGAGAGAGCCCTTCCCCAAGCTGAGGGCTGGGACAGATGTCCTCAAAGTACATTTTGTCCTGGGCAGCCTGCTTGTGTCCACATGTGTGAATATGTGAGAAGGGGGAGAGGGGGATAGCATGCTGGTGGAAAAACACCTGAGAGCTGAGAGCCAGCAGGGACGCAGATAGTGCTTTGTCTTCCCAAGGGCACAAACCACTACAGAAGCTTGGTTAACAGCCCCCACAAAAGCTGGGGAAGTTGACTCATGGACAAGTGCTCTCCCAGGACCCTGGCTACCTATGGTGGCTGTTTGCTGGTCCAGGTGCCCATGGCTCTCTGGTGCCCACCTCTAGATTAGAGTCGTTTGAACAAATGAAGAGGATCTCTTCAAAGCATAGATGGGCAAAGGAAGCCTCTGGGTTTAAGCAGTCCTATACTCACCCCCCACACCCCATACACCCTTGAGGGGACTGTAGCAGCTGTACCAGGCCCCAGTTGAGCCCCCAGGTCAGTCCTGCCTCCCCTAACCAGTCCAACTTAAGGTCCTGCCCACCTTCCACCTAGCCCCTCTCTGGGCTGGCAGCGCCAAGGCCAGCACCAGTCAAGTCACGTTGAGTTGCCACCAAATCTGAGCAGAGACGAACATTCCAGGAAAAGAAAATGCAAGACCGCTGCTCCTCCCAGGTCGAACACCCAGGCAGCCAGGAAAGGGAGCCTTGTGACCGCGTTACGTGGACTAGATGCTACACAGCCTGAGGGCCAAGAGGACAGTGCCTGCAGGCCTGAACTTTCTGGGAGAACTCCCCCGGGAACTTGGAGGAATACTCAGGAAAGGCCCACCTCCCCCACTGCAGTCCCTACTCCTGAAGGCCTCCCACTAGCCCACCGGGGGATCCTGAGGCAGGGCCTACAATGAATGGCTCAACACACTGCAACCTGCCTTATGTCACAAAGACTAGACAGAGGCAGGATTCAAGCCCAAGTCTTTCTGAAGTCTATCCAAGGCTCTGACAACCCATGAGAGATCAAACAGACACCATCAACAGCCCGGTCTGGTGTCTGGCTCCTCCAGGGAAGGGCATGCCCATTGCCCTCCACGTACCAAATAGGAGCTTATCACAGTGTCTGGCCCAGACCCCTGGACACCAGAAAGTAGAGCCAAGTCAAGGAAAGGAACTGCAAGTAGTGAAAAGGCCACAGTTCTAAACCCCACGGATGCTTTCTCCCATCAACCTCAAAACCACCCCGCAGGGGCTTTGATTGACACCTGCTCAGATGAACAGATGGGCTCAATTCCCCCCAACCCACACACTCCTAGAGAGACTTTCAGCCTCCTCGAGACCCCCTCTCAGCCAGGAGCCCCCATTCAGAGAGCTGACCCAACCACTCAAACCTAAGGGCTCAATTAAAATGAAGAAAAACCTGCCACCTTCACTTTGTGGGACCTACACAGCAGCAGCCCAAACATCACGGTTCCATGCGTGTCACACTAAAGGGGCCAAGCTAGAGAAGACCCAGGGCCTCTCCTCACCCTCCAAATGTTATCTCTCAGGAAGTGCCTTCACGCTGCCAATTCAAAATTCAGCTCAGAAATACCAGTAACCGGTCACCAAGCATTAGGAACACCGTCGCAAAACAAAAACAAAGCACCATGGGCCCTCGAACTTCACTGAGAAGACCTTATACCTCAAATACCAATCTAATGAACTTTGGGGCACTTTAATTTGCTAATTTCTCTTTTTTCTGCATAAACATCTAGGCAACAATTAAAAACAAAAACATGAAAACTGGCCTCTCTGGGTTCTGGGGACTTATCTCTCTCTTCCCCCTTTCTCTCTGCTGTTCAGAGCCACCTCCACAGGAGTCTGAGAAAATGGAACTCAAGTCCCAAGTCCTATTTGCCATGTACTTAATGTACACAATCTCACTTAGCCCTAAAAATAACCGAGTTAAACACCAACAACCCCATTTTACATACAAGACACAGACTGTGAAAAACTCTGTAAGATGCTTGAGGCCAGACACTTAACAGCAGGGCAAATATTCAACTTTATTTTATAAGACTAGTCTGCTTCTCAGACTAACCACCAAGTCCAAAGGGATTCAATTTTCTGCTTTAAAAAAAAAAAGTCCCCTTATTTCCACAACTCATGTCTGACCAATTCCAAGAGCTTCCTCCTAAACTTGATATGAAAATACTGAAGTAATTATTGGAGAAATTGAGCAAGAGCATGTAGAAGGCCTGCTCTGCCAGGGTTTTGCGGGAAGGTGACAGAGTTCCTACTGGCAGGATGCCTGCCCTCCTGCCAGGGCCCCTCACTTAGAACAACAATCTCTAAACTCTGGCATTAAAAAATGAGCAGCCACCAGTATGATAATCTTGGGAACAACCTGTGGCCGCCTGGGCCTGACGGCCTGTGGAGATCACATGTCAAGGAAACGTTCTGCCGGCAGGGAACCGCCCAGCCTCCTCCGGACAGGAGGAACGCAAACCCACCCTCTCAAGCTCCCAGCAGGCTGGTGGCCACCCTTCCGATCACCTGGGCAAGACACCTGAGACTCCAAGCTTCTCCCTGGAAGGAACAACTGGGTGTGGACTGGTTACAGTTTAGCCCTCCAGCCCCTGTGGTACACACATTGTACTCCTACAAACACCCTCAGTCCTTGGGAGGGCTCTGCTCACATAGGTTTCGGGGAACCTACAGGTGCAGGAAGCAGGGTAGGAAGGCCCCAGGGCAGCGATCTACACAGAAGAGGAACTTGACACAATAGTAACAATTTATTAAGGGCTTACCTTCATTAATGTAAATACTTGTTTACACTGTTTCACCTAATCTTCCCAAACAACCCTGACTTAGGTACCATTTATCTTCCCCATTTAACTGATGAAAAACCAGAAGTTAACAAGTCACTCGCCCAAAAGCTCGCGAAAAGTTAACCCACTCAGGAGAGAGTGGTTCTAGGGAAAGACAAGATAGTGAACTGGATGTGAACTGGGAGGTCAATTTCCTTCCTCACTGGAGGCCTCATCATCAGTTTCCCAGACTGGAGTGGGTTACTCTGAGCTGCCTCTTGGTCCCTACCAGAGTGAGCGAGGCGAAGGCAGCTCCAAGCTCTAAACAAACTCAAACTCCAAAACTTCTTGAGGCGTGAGCCAGAGCAGGGAAGTCTACAAGGCCTTCTCCGGTTCTGGGGCCCTGGGGCCAGAGGGGCCCGCGGCTTCCTTGTACCACCCCCACCCCAGTCTTCAACGTGAATCCAAAAGGACTCGCCTCCCACCCTCTCACGCCATCCAGCCCGGAACCTCTGTCTGGGATTAGGGACGGTGATCCGGAACTGGGAGGCTGGATATCCTGGAAGAGGGCACGGGCGAACGTCCAGGGGACCCCGCCGAGGAAATTCGGGAAAGTCCCCGAGTCCTTACCGAGCAGTGGGGACTCCTCAGGGCATGCGAGCAGCGACAGCGCTGTGGTGGAGGGCACCGGGGCCGAAGTCAAGTTGCTCGCGGAGCCGGGGCCGGAGTGAGAGTCTGCCTCTGGGCTGGGGTCGCGACCCGAGCGCAGCTCGGAGGAAGCGTCCAAAGGCGGCAGCGGCGGGGCCCCTCGGGGTCGGAGCTCCCCGGAGGGCTGCTCGATCGCGGCGGCGCCGTTCGAGCCGCCCTGCAGCGGTGTTGGGACTCCGACCAGCTGAGGCAGGCGGCTCAAGTCGCGGCCCGCCAGGTAGTAGACGAGGGTGACGCCAAGATGCAGCGCGCAGACGGCTACGAGCAGGCGGCAGGCCCGCTGCAGGGACGCGCCCGGCATCGCGGCGCTGCCGCCCAGGAGCGGCTCCCGAAACCTCATCTTCCCGCCGCCGCTTTAAGAGGCGGGTGGGCTACAGCGGGGAGGGGCGGCCCGCCCGCGGGCCGCCGGCCAGGCGCTGCCCGACCGCGGCGCTTGGGGGAGGGGCCGCAGGGGAAGCGAAGAGGGAGCACTGCCCCGGCTGGCAGGCGGCGGAACTCGGAGACTCCGGCCAGCGCGACCGCCCAGCGACCAGAAGTGCGCCCGAGGCGCGGGTGGGGGCGGGCGCGGGGCCGCCGGTTGGAGCGGGGATTTCGGGACTCGAGCGGGAGGGCGGGGCCTCTGGGGCGGAGCCGCGACGCGCGGGCGGGGACTCGGGAGGGAGTTGCAGGGGGCGGAGCCGTCCCGAGGGCGGCTGGCCTCCCCGGGGCGCCGCGCCGCGTGCTCGGGTTCCCACACCGCCCTCCTCCCGAGCCCTCGTCGTGTGGCTTCGGTCGCTACCGAGCCGCGCCTCCTCCGCTTCCTCCTCCTCCTCCTGGCTGCCCTCGAGAGGCGCCGCCGCTTCCTGCGGTGCTGAAGGGCTGGGGTACGGGCCTGGGCCTACAGCGCGGCGGCGCAGAGAGCCGGCTGGTCGTTGACTTGAGGGGTTGGGGGTCGCGACGGCGCTCCAGCCAGGGCGCCTCGGTAGGCCTGATTGGGTCCGGAAGAGGGATGGGGAAAGGTTGTCCAGGAAACGGGCTTCAACACCGGGAGGGAGGTGGGACAGCCGCGGAGGGATTCTTTGGGACCTTCGATACCCCTACCTTGGCGGGGCCAGACTCCTCTACCAATGCGGGGGCCCAGCAAGGAGGCGCCGCTCACCCTCTCGCCGCGGGAAAGGGCACGAGTCTCCGCTTGTCTGGCTCAGCCTACGGCAGCCCAGCCCGGGGCATCTCAGAGGCCCACCCAGCTCGGTTTTGGGTGTGTGGGTGCCTCTTCTAGTGCATCCCGCCCCTCGAGGATACGTGCTTTGAGTGAGAGGGTGGCAAAGAGCCTCAGTAACTCCCTTGCTGGCCTGCAGGAGAGCAGCCAGCTTTGTTTACAGTTTACGTGAGCTCAGACACAATCCCAGGAAGTAGGAATTGTCCCTATCTCACAGATAGAAGAGTTCAAGGCTCAGGAAGGTTAAGAAGCTTACCTAAGATCCCACAGCTAGTGAGAGACAGAGGTAGAATTCTGGCTCCAAAACCTTTATTTACCACATATTTGCCCCCTGGTTGATTTGCACGTCTGGGTGGGAGGCTTAGGCACTGAAGTTGCTCTGTTCAAATTTTACCCAGAGGCCACTCTTCAGGAACACCTGATGCTTAGTGAGCAGGGACACCTCACCCCTGAGAAGGACTCACGGAAGTGCTGTTATTAATGTGGATGGAGAAGCTGAGGGCTCTGGAAGCCAACTGAAGTGGAGGGAATGATAGCAATAACTAGCATAGCTTGGGAGTTTATGCCAGTCAAGCACAAGCCTAATTGCTTTATATGCGTCGTCTCAATCCTAACAACACTTTCAAGTAGGTTCTTGTTACCATCTCCATTTCGCAGATGAGAAAACTGAGGCTCAGGAGTTGACTCTTGGCTGTGATCATACAGAATACTTTCCTCACTTGGCCCTGGACACCAGGCTTTCCTGATCTTCCTCACTTCACTAGTCACTCCTCTGTCTTCCTTATGGGCTTCTCCTTCTCTTCTCCAGTTGTTGAAGGCCCCAGGCCATAGTCCATGATGCTCTTTTCTGTCCGTTCAGACTCCCTAGGAGTGATTTATAATATCTGTATATAAATGATACAAAATTTCTGTCTTCTGCAGTTTTCCAAGGCCTCAGAACATAGCACATGATGTTCTTTTCTGTCTACACACTCCCTAGAAGTAATTTATAATAATCTGTTTGCTGATGATTGCAGAATTTCTATCTCTAGCCTAGATCTTCAGACTTATTTTCAAGTGCCTATCTTACCGGCATCTCAAACTCAATACATCCTGCCCGCCTCCCCGACAACCTACTCCCTATACTATACCCCACTCTCATTCTTAACCTACCTCAGAGAATGGCACCACTGTTCAGCCAGTTCCTCAAGCCAAAGCCTAAAAGGTGTCCTTGATGTGCCTCTCTTATGCTAAAATGCCATTTCCAGTCCCTCAGCAAGCCTTGTCAGTGCTACATTTAAATCATCAGAATTAACCACTTACTAATTCTGCTATAACTGTCTTGGACCAAGCTACCATCATCTTGGCCTGGGTTATAATGGTAGCTTCCTAATTGGTCACTCTGCTTTCACCTCCTCCCTGTCCCCTCCCCAGTCTGTTCTCCAAACAGCATCTAGGAAGATCTTTGTAAGCATAAATCAGATCGTGCCGTTTTATTCAAAACAAAATCCAAATGTGTAGGAGCCCTATCTAATTGGTTCCTATCTCTCTTCCCCACCCACATCTGTCACTCTCTACCATGTTCTACCTGCTTTAGCCACACTAACCTAATTCCTATTCTCTGGAATTTGCTTATTTCTTCCTGCCTCAGGGCCTTTGTACTTGCTATTCACTTAGTCTGAAATACTCATCACCCTTATTTAATTCAGATCTCCCAAATGTCACCTTAAGAGAGAGGTCTTCTCAGTCCATCCTATGTAGAATAGTCCCCCACCCAAATCTACTTAACCTGCTTGATTTTTTTCAGAGCATGTATCACTACCCAACACTATATTTATTGTTGTCTGTCTCCCTCACTAGAAGATCAGGTCCATGAGTGCAGGAACTTTCTCTCTTCACTACTATATCCTCAGCTCCTGGAACTGAGCTAGTACATAGTGGACACTGAGTAAATATTTGTTAAAATACCTGTTAAATGAATGCTTACGATCATCTTGATTATGTGGGAAGGGGAGAAGGGAAGAACTATTGCTAAGTTATTTTACTTTATTTTATTTTCTCTTATTTTAAGAGAGAAAGCGCGTGCACACAGGGAAAGGAGGGCAGAGGGAGAGGGAGAGAGAGAGAACCTTAAGTAGGCTCCACACCCAGCACAGAGCGTGACACAGGGCTCGATCTCACGACCCAGAGATCGTGACCTGAGCCAAATCAAGAGTCCGATGCTTAACCGACTGAGCTACCCAGGCACCCCGCTACGTTATTTTAACTTTATTATTTATTTATTTATTTTAGAGAGAGAGTGCATGGAGCGGGGCGGGGGGGGGGGGTTGTGGAGCAGAGGGAGAGAGGGATAATCTTAAGCAGGCTCCATGCCCAGCACAGAGCCTGACATGGGGCTTGATCTCACAACCCTGAGACCATGATCCTAAGATCATGACCTGAGCTAAAGTCAAGAGTTGGATGCTCAATGGACTGAGCCACCCAGGCACCCCATCCCGCTAAGTTATTTTAAACACATAAGTTAAGAGTTGTTCACCAGGGAATTGGTCAAGGTGAAGCTGATCTCAACAGCCTATGCCTAGAAGAAAATGCCTGTCCAATGAGTGAGGGTGGGTCTAAATAATCCCCCATCTGAAAACTGAGAGGAGGTGGAGATAGAGATACGTCTTCCACGTATCCATGTAATGGCCCAGAGACAGGATGGAGTGTAGGGAGGTTAGGGGTCACAGACTTATCCCAGGACCCTCTTTGTGGCCAGGAAGCAAGGAAAAGAAACACTTGCTGTTGATTCCTTGGGACCATGCAGAGCCAGTGAGGTTCCCACCAGCCTTATCAGCACCCCCACCACCATCTAGAGGTGCCTACAATCCGTAAATTTTTTGCTTCAGAAGGTCCAGAAGGTCAGAAACGTTCAGAACAATATTGTCCAGCTGTCCAAACAGGAACTGGTCTTAGAAACAGAGACAGACCCAAGGCAACCTTTGCCACCTCTTCCCCCTTTCCACTTTGTCAGGTGGAAACTAATCCGCATCAGAGGAGATACCTGGAGAGGAAGTTGCAGGGCTGACTGGCCAAAAAACTGGAATCTGGGTTTTGTAGTTTGCCTGTTCAGTGCTGATCTGCCCAGAGCCACCCAGTTCCTGCTTCTCCCTGCAGGCTACCTTCAGCTGGTTAGTGGCATTTCCTCTGCGCCCTTATTTGCACCTGTCAGTTTACATTTCTCTTTCACCTCAGTAGATCAGAAGGACATGGAATAGTGCCTGGCACGTGGTAGACCGTTATTTCAAGGATCTGTTGCTGCATAAGATAGCACCCCAAAACTTAGTGTCTTCAAACTAACAGTTTCTTTCTCCTCATCGTGTAGGTTGACTGGCAGTTCTGCTTCACATGGCCACAGGCACAGCTGGAAGTTCCAGAATGGCTTCCCTCACATGGCAGGCAGTTGGTGCAGGCTAGAGGCTGCCTTAGAATGGTCGTGGGTCAGGGGCCTTGGCTCTTCTCCACTCGGACCTCTCCATAAAGGCCTTTCACATGACTGCTTGAATTGCCTCACAAACTGGAGGGTGAGTTCCAAGAAGGAGCATTTCAAGACAAGGTAAGAAGATGCAAACCCCGTAAGGCCCAGCCTTCAGCATCACTCATTTGGGTATTTTAGTTAACTTATTGGGCAGTCTAGATTCAAAGGGAGTAGATGTGTCTTCCTCTTGTTGGGTGGAGGAGTAAAGAATCTTCAGCCCTCTTTTTTAAACCACTGCAGTTTGCCCAGTGGCCACAAATTATTTAGATTTCCCCCACATGTAGAATACATTAATCTCCTCCCAGATCCCCCAAAGGCTGAGCCTATTACGACTTCAGGCTCAGGCTCCAGGTCAAGAATTTCATCATCTGAATCAGGTCCAGATGATTCCTCAGGTTCAGAGTCCTGTAAACTATGAAACAAGTTCCCTTCATCCTCTTTCTGAGCAATTCAGTCCAAAAGCCATTAGGTAGGGATGAGCAAGGTAGGAGTCTAAACCTCATAGACAGTGTGTCAAAGCCCAATCAAATGAAGAGAGGATGGGGTGATGAGTGGGGAGGGTGGCAGCCTTAAGTAGGGTACAGGGTGCAGTGTGTCAAAGCCCAAGCAGAGTAGAGGGCATCCATGGGGGGTTAGGGTATTAGGGGTTTCTGTGAATTAGGGCAGCCCAAAACAGGGGGTTAGAGCCCAAGTGGGATGAGGAGATTGTTAAATACAGGGAGACTGATTAGAAGTAACTATATGGGGCGCCTGGGTGGCTCAGTTGGTTGGGCGACTGCCTTCGGCTTAGGTCATGGTCCCAGGGTCCTGGGATCAAGCCCCACATTGGGCTCCCAGCTCAGCAGGAAGCCTGCTTCTCCCTCTCCCACTCCCCCTGCTTGTGTTCCCTCTCTCACTGTGTCTCTCTCTGTCAAATAAATAAATGGAATCTTTAAAAACAACAACAACAACAAAACACTAAAAAAAAAAAAGAAGAAGAAGAAGAAGTAACTATATATATGGCTAATGAGAGTCACCTAAGTTTCTGACTGTCAGAGAAGGGAGTTACAAATATAGACAAGGACAAAACAAAAATGAACTCTTTGACACTTTATTGGAATTAGAGAAATTGGTGTGAATTCATGGTTTTCAATATATAGATAGATAATGAAATAAATACAGGGGTGTGTGTGTGTGTGTGTGTGTGTGTATTACATGTAAATATGAGTAAATACCTGGGAGAACTGCTGGGAGCAGAAACTTCCCAATAGCAATGAGCATATTTAACCCTCAAATCTTGGTTTCTAAAAATCATTTTCCAATAAAAGGAACTAGGTATTCTTGGAGAAAAGGCTGATTTCAGGAATGGACCAGGGATATTACAAGATGAGCCTAGAAAATCATGTACCAAAAAGTAAGAAGGGCTCAAAGAATAGTGAGTATGTGTCAAAATAACACACAAATCAGTTTGAAGGAGCTCCCATTGGCCAAGTATGGAACAATTTGAGCATGAAAATAAATATTGATAGGAACAGTTTACAGCCAATTGAACGAAATAAGAAACCATGAGTTCATACTGATATAAATAAAGAAATGAACATTTGATGAGTAACAAGATATTTACATAATTTCAAAGTATCTCCTCCACAAAATACTTACAATTTCAATGGGAAACATAGAAAAATCCAAATTTTGAAACATTCTAGAAAATAACCATCCTGAAATCTTAACAAATATCAAGTTCATGACAGTCAAGGAAAGACTGGGGAACTGTTCCCCACTGGAGGGTACCAAAGAGAAATGACAGCTAAATGCAACACTGTGATTCTGAAGTGGATCCTTCTGCTGTAAAATATTTTGAGGATGACCAGTGAAACTTGAATCAGGACTAGGGATAAGATGATACTATTGTATCAGTGTTAATTTCCTGATTTTGATGGTTGTATTGTGGTTATGTTAGAAATATACATATGAGATTTGGAGGGTAATATGACATCATGTCAGAAGCTTACTCTCAATCCCAAAAAGTATTTGTACTAAACTTGCAAGTTTTCTGTAAGTTATCTACCCTCCACCCATACATCCAATATACAATGGGAAGACCAGGACAGAAAAATCACAGTAGACACTCCCACTTAGAAAGGAGGTAATAATAGGCACTGGTCCTTAGGAAATCTGAGATCCAAGTGTGCGTGTCACCAAGTCCCCCTTCTCCAGAGGCAGGGAATGTGATAGCTCCCATTTCTACTGTTCTTCATGTTTTATGGTTGATTTCCTGCCCTGTCCTGATCATTCTTCTTTGACCAGGTTCCAGTCTGCCTATTTGCTTCATAAAAGACTAGTGCCCAGGGGCACCTGGGTGCCTCAGTCGGTTAAGCGTCTGCCTTCAGCTCAGGTCATGATCTCCGGGTCCTGGGATCCAGCCTCGCTTCGGGCTTCCTTCTCAGCGGGAGTCTGCTTCTCTCTCTCTCTCCCCACTGCTTGTTCTTTCTCTCTCAAATAAATAAATAAAATCTTAAAAAGAAAAAAAAAAGAAAAAGAAAGACCAGTGCGCAGGACTGGATGCAGCATTCCAGCTGGGGTCCAAGCGACAGAAGAGAGCAAGATCCTCAGTTGCCTTCATAATTCCAAATATCATACTTTCATAGATGCCTTCTAACACAACGTTTACTTTTTGATATTCATGTTAAACTAAAAGGCAGGGCTGAAAACAGAGCCCTGAAACAGTGGAAACACCCTACAAGTTGACTCGGATCCTTTAAATACAGTCATTGTGCCAGTCGGTGTTTTTGACTGCAAAACAGTCACTTACACCACGGCTTGGCCATGACCACCACTGCCAGTGAATACTCAACACCACCACTTCAAGACTGTTCAAGCTGCTGCTGCTGTCACCATGTATACTTTCCACACTACCCTTGCCTCTTAGCATCATCCCCTAAAAATTCAAAGTCCCTGGTGAGAGTGGCTGGGCCCAATTCACACGCTTCAGTCCTAGCTGCCAGGAAGTGAAAAGGAGAACCTTCTTTCTGCTTCCACGGTGGGACCCAGGTCATTACAGTCCTCCAATATTGTATTATTTTTAGAAAATTATTCCAAAAAAAGGGATTGCATATTGAGTGGACAAATATAATGGCAAAGGTTTACTCCAGTCATTTAGCAGGTTACTTTTCCTCTTAATTGTACTATCATCCAACTCATTTTTCCCATTTTATCCATAAGGATCTCATGGCAGAGATTGTTAAAGGCCCTGCTGAAGACCCAGTTTGCCAACAGACTATCAAGTACATCTCTGTGATCTGTCAGGTCAGGGACCTGCCATAAAAGGAAATTTGATTGCCCTGGCCCTGACTTATTCTGAGAAATCTCTACTTCCTTATATCTTTAAAAATCTATTCCTGGGTAAATATAGTTTGCAGAATCAACTTTTTCTCTTTGTAATGGACTGGTGTTAATTTTGTCTACTCTTTATTCATTCCTCCTTATGGTAAGAGAAGGTCCACTCTTCCACTGTGTGGTTGGGATAGGCTAACCTCAGAACTCAAATACCATATAATTAATTGGGATAGGGCTCCTCAGTGGACTTATATTTGGCCAATCAGAGCACTGTTTCCCTCTGGCCACAGTGACTGGTTCAGGGATTGACACACGGTCCAAGGAGGCCAAGAAACAAAGATCGCATCTTCCCTCAGGAATTCTGATTGAGAAATATTGAGAAATACTGAGAAAAAGTCTCTTCCTTTCCTCTGGGGTGGCCATCCTGGAGTTGCCAAGGGTATTAATATTAGTTTTCTAGGACTCTGTAACAAATTCCCAAACACTTGGTGGCTAAAAACAACAGAACTTTATTCTCTCACAGTTCTGAAAGCTAGAAATCCAAAATCAAGAGGGCAGCAGAGCCTAGCTCCTTCTGAAAGCTCTAGGAAAGAATCTTTCCTTGCTTCTTCTTGCTCCTGGTGGCTCCCAGCAGCCCAGCATTCATTGGTTTTTAGCTGCATCACTCCATTCTGCCTCTGTCTTCACATGGCCTTCTCTGTGTATGCTCCTCTTCTGTCGACGTGTCCTCTCCTCTTTTTGCTAGGACACAAATCACTGGAAATAGGGCCCACTCTAATCCAGTATGACCTCATCTTGACGTAACCAATTATATCTGCAAAGACCCTATTTCCAAACAAGATCTATTCTGAGGTTGTGGGTAGACATGAATTTGGGGCGTACACTATTTAACCCCCTACAGCTATCGTGGAAAGAGCCTGCCTGAGAATTAAGCCAATACGGAGGCAGGGATATGTGCCCTAGTATGGCCATATTTGATGGCCCCTGGACTGATGAATTACATGAGTTGGCAAGTTTCCCTTCTTTTCCTCAAGTCTCAGCTTGAAGTGACAGAAAGAAACTACCACCCTGACTTTTGCAAAATTAGAAAATCATTTGCACATGACCAATGTTCCAAACTTCTTCCTACTGCACGCGTCCTCCAAAAGTCTCTGACAGGAATTGTGCAATCCCACTTGGAAGTGGAATGGATTTACTTCATTTACTTCATTTGGCCAGGAAACAAATTTATTTTAAGCAGCTAGATGATTTCTTACAATGTATTCCACCATTATTCCTTTTAATTTTTATTATGAAAAATTTCAAAAATACACAAAAGTAGGAAGAATAGTATAATGAACCTCAATGTTTCCATCACCCCATGTTTGCTTCCTCTATACCTCCAACTTCCCTCCACCTCCTGTAGGATTATTTCAAAGCAAAACTCAGATACCATGTAATTAATTCATCTTCTTCAACCACTATTCTAAGTTTTAATCCCCTTATTACTGCATTTGAGGAGTTTTGTCCCTTGCAAGACAATGCAAGGCACTTTGAACATAAAAAGTGTATGCCAGACGTCTGCTGAATGGAGACCCTGCCATCAGAATTTCTAGTCTATTAGGAGAGATAGGACAAGAAGCTCCTCCAGTGCTTACCAGACTTTAATGAAAATCACCTGGGGAGATGTTAAAATGCGGAAGCTACTCAAATATGTGGGAGGGGGTGGGGAATTCTGCAGTTCTAATAAGAACTGCAATGCTGGGGCGCACCTGGGTGGTTCAGTTGGTTAAGCGACTGCCTTCAGCTCAGGTCATGATCCTGGAGTCCTGGGATCAAGTTCCACGTCGTGCTCCCTGCTCAGCAGGGAGTCTGCTTATCCCTCTGACCCTCCTCCCTCTCATGCTCTCTGTCTCTCCTCTCTCTCAAATAAATAAATAAAATCTTAAAAAAAAAAAAAAAAGAACTACAATGCTGTTGGTCTGTCAGTCTCACTTTGAGTAGCCAGATCCTAAACCATAAAACAAAGGAGAAAAAGACAGAGTGCTGTGTAAGGTAGAGGTGATGGGTCACCAGGCTTAAGAACTAGATTTTTGAATGGTTTACCACAGTTACCCAAATTAATTTTTACAATATTCAAGAGTGAGAATAACACTGAACCAAGCACACAGGGACCCACAAAAGAAATTTTATAAACTCTGCGAAGGGAAGGCACAGTTACCTATCAGTTCTAGGAAATCTATATGATAGAAAGTGAAAGTGTCTAGCCAGCTTCTGGTGACTCTTTTTCCAAAAACCTTGGCCCTCCTGGGACTGGTCCTCCATATCCATTTTTGTACTGCTTGAACCCACCTACCAGCCACAGCTGATTGGACCAGAGGTGAGCATCTGACCTAAGCTGGGCCAGTGAGAGGGTCTCTCTTGAGAATTTGGTTTTGAGATTCAGGATGGTCAGTCAGACCCTAGGTATGGCTGGAATTGAAATTATGTAAATATTCCACCTTCTGCCAATACATAGAGAAGCAAAGAAAACTGATTGAAAGAAAGAGACCACAAAGAGTACCTAGAAATGAAGAGAGCACTACCTACATTCCTTCGGCTTCTTGCCCCATTCTCCTCCCTCCTGAGGCCTAATAGCATTTCTGTGCCTCAGAACCCAATCTCCTTATACTGAAATCCTCTAGGTGTTGCATTAGTGAGTTTCAGATCTTTGCAACCAATGAGACTGACAGACATGCTCATGTAACAAGTGGGGACAAAGCCAGAGAGGGAGAAGGGTAGAGCTGCTGGGCCTAGGACTGCAGGTCAAGTGGGTTTACCAGGCAGGTGGGTAGATGAGAGGTCATCCCTGGCAGGAATGAAGTCTCAGGAACCAGAAAAGAAACTTCCTGCAGGCAGTGGCCTGGGCCCTGCCTCTGGCCTCCTTTGAGACCACCAGGTTCATGCTGCCTGTTTGGCTGCCACATCTCGCCTGAGAATTTGCCTCAGCCTTCCTGATTGTGTTTGGACTGGCCACACCATAAGGCACCTTGTTTCCACTAATCTTTGAGGGCTGTGGTGTCCCTACTGTAGAGCCCCTTGATGGTATAGTTGGTTCCTCCCAAGTGTCTGGGAAGAGCTGCTGCTGGCTGGTTGTTATTCTGCCCATCTTCCTCATCAGCATGCCACTCTGTGAATCTCTAGCCTGGGAGGTGCAAGAAGGAGTTTAGTCCTGAAGTCTGTGGCAATAATTCAAGCCCAGCCCTTTTGTTACAGATAGATTGGTAAACTTACTTCTGTTTGCCCAGGACCATCCCATGTCACAGGACCCAGTTCTGGAAAACCAGGGAGCATTAGTCATCCTAATTTTAAAGCCCTCGGGTCGTCAATGGAAACCTGTTTTAACACTGTGCCTTGAAAGCATCATCCCCAGCCCCTGGGTGGCTCAATTGGTTAAGTGTCTGCCTTCAGCTCAGGTCATGATTCCAGGGTCCTGGGATCGAGTCCCATGTTGGGCTCCTTGCTCTGCAAGGAGTCTGCTTCTCCCTCTGCCGCTCTCCCCACTCATTCTCTCAATCTCTCTTTCTCTCTCGCTCTCGCAAATAAATAAATAAAGTCTTAAAAAAAAAAAAGAAAGAAAGCATCATCCCAGTTCTGGTAACTCCAGACCTCCAAACCCCACCATCCTGAGGATTCCCACACAACTGGAATTTCTGAACTGCTTTCTGAAACCACTGCATCTCTACTTACACCCATAGACCATATGGCAAATTAAGAGCACAGATTCTGAAGCCTCCCATTCACTAATTGGGTGACCTTGGGTAAATTATCTAAACTCTCAGTGCCTCACTGGAAAGTAGTACCAATAATACTATTCCTACTTCATCGTGTTGTTATGAGAAAAGTGAGAATAGCGCCTGACTGTATCAAAGTTGACAATTATTATCATGCCCTTACCCCGAGCTAGTCATTGTCTCCTCCCACTAAGGAGACCCTCACCCCTGGGCATTCTTTCCAGTCTCAGTGGCATGGCACAGACCCAGACATAGGGCAGTGGGGGACCCAGGCTGTCTACAGAGGCTTCACCTGGTCCTCCTCTCCCTGGGCTCTGATGCTGGTCCTCAGATCAGGGTCTAGTTTCTCTCATTTCTGGGCACAGTCCCTGAAGGGGAATGCTCATGGGGCCCTTTAGAAGGACCTAGCAGAAAGGGACCAGGAAAGGACTTCAATGGCTTGGCTAGCCCTCTGGTGTGGACAGAGGATCCCCATGTCTCTGATCCCCTGGCACGGTGGTCAGCCTAGTCCCTCAACCTGCTTTCTCAGCAGCCATGCTCTCACACCTGTCAGAAATGAGAATTCCAGAAATGAGAGATTCCAAGCCAGGAGGGACATCTCCTGAGAACTCTGCACACAACTACAGAATGCCTTGAGAACATTTTGTGTGTGCGTGTTGGGGGAAATATAGGAAGTCCCTGTAGCCATCTATCCCACATGACCATTGACAACTGGAGGTAAGGTCTGTCTGCCCACAAAGGCACCTGACCCATGTTGATTTCTTCCCTCTGTTCACCACGGGAAGTGTATGCACCAACGCAGGCTTTGGATGTCACGACGAAAGCAAATCCCAAAGCCCCGGTGCTGGGTTTCAGGCCCTCTAAGGAGAAAACCCCAGGGGTGCATGGAGGTCTCACCACCTCCCCTTGGGCCAGCCATGCCAGGCCAGCTCTCAAAGGTCTCTTGTGACTGTCCTTTCTCTCATCTTTCCCCACTGTGATAAATGTCCTGGGATTAGCCCTTCTGTGTTTATTGGATGAGCAATTTGTGTCTGTCTGAAAAGCTATGTCTGAATAACGTTTGGCACGAGCTAAAGAAATGTGAGCCTCTGCATTCCCCTCCAGCCAGCTCTCTGGAGCCAGCCCGTCTCCTGCCAACAGGGTTAGACAGCTCTGCAGCTGGGTCCGCAGCCTAAACATGTTTGTAGGTGGAGAGAGGGGGAGTTGGTAGGAGGGGGAGGGAGGTGCCTGCGGTAGGACCAGAAACCCAGAGGGACGGAAGAGCAGAGCAACTTTAGCAAATCTGGTGATTGTTCTGGAGCCCCTGTAATAATTTGGGGACATCACAGATGCCCATGGTAGTCACCCAGGCCTGAGGACTGGAAAACCAGGGCCCCCTGTGCCACTCAGGAGCCTGGGTGATTACCTGGGCCCAGAGTCCCAGATGTGAACTACAGCAAGAGATACTCAAGGGAGTTCAGTGGGTAGCATGAGGATCCCAGGTCTAGAAAGGAAATTAGTGCTGTGTGCTCTTGAGGTTTGTGTGGGTTGGGGCCAGGTAGGGGGTGTTAGGGTATACTGAGGCTGTTTAAATAGGTCCTGACTCCATCCATTTGGGTCCTGAAACTGGGGAAGAAGCTTGCAGCAATCAGGCGACACAGTTAGGACCAAGAGGGAATTTGGCAGGTGTGGGTGGGTGTGTCAACAACCCCCACCCCCTCACTCCTCCAGCAGCCTTCTGCTGTTCTCCCTCAGCATTCTCCTGCTCTTCTCTTAGGGTGCACATCACTGCTCTCTTGTTCCCTGTGACTCAGCTCGCAGTCTTTCTCCACCTCCACCTCACTCTCCCCAAGTCGGTGATCAGACTGAAGGCAGGACATCATCCATGTGCCCCTAACAGCGAGCACAGAACTGGCCATCAAGGAGGCATCAAAAATGGTGTATTGAGTCTTGATTTTGGCTCAGGTCATGATCTCCTGGGTTGTGAGATTGAGCCCCACTTCAGGCTCCGCACTGGGCATGGAGTTTGCTTAAGATTCTCTCTCTCTCCTGCCCCTCCCCCTGCCTAAAAAATGGTTTACTAAGTAAAGGAAAGAAGGCAAGGCTGGGAGCTAAGACTTCAGTGGTCACAGACTCACAAGAAGATAGCAAATAACAAGTGAGACAGAAGTAACAATGCAGGAAATCCATTCAGGAGTGAGAACATGGCCACAATAACACCATCCTTGGAGTCTGGTCTGGGTCGAGGCTTATAGACTAAGTCATCTTATCAGGAAAGGCCCCTCGAGGCTCTTCTGTATCTGTACACTCATCTTGGTGTTCCACATCATTTCATCCATTTAGTTAATGTGTTTTGAATCCCTACCTGTATCATCCTCTGTAGGATACCATCTGTCTCCTCAAATAGAAAACAAACAAAACAGGACAAAAAAACAGGTGTACCCATACAAGGTAGGAGCAATCTATGCTCTCATGGAGGTGTAGAGAGAAGGTTATAAACATTCAGGGAAAAAAAAAAGAGGTTAATTTAACTTGGAAGAGCAAGGAAGTTTTCATGGGGATGAAGGAAATGCATTAGACCTGGACCTGGAATAGAATCTGCATATGTACCCCTAGTGTGCTGTTCATCCCCACCCCCTTCCCTGCTGTCAGTACTCACTCAATCTGGTGTCTATGGCAGATTTTGCTAACTGATTCTTTTACTCTTTCACTAAGCCCAGGTATAGCCACAGAATCCTTCTCAACACAGCAACATAGCCAGATGGTCAGAGCAGGCCCATGAGAGAAGAAAGGCATTTGTCATCACACCTTGGAAGGTGTATACTGTTGAGACATGCAGGGATCACCAACAGAAGGAACAGAGTGAGGAGGGGCACAGTGGTGGGGAGACACTGAATGTGTACAATGAAGGTGAGTGGGTTGAATAGGGAGCAGTGGATAATGTGGCTGAGATTATCTGGATTAGTATCTTGCCAGGTTAAGGAATGGGGGTTTCAACCTGCAGAAGGCAGAGGCAGAGGCTTGCACAACTGAGCTGTGTTCAGAAAGACAGTCTGGCAGCAGTGGACAGGGTGGACTGGGATGGGGAGAAGCTGGAGGCGGGTAGACCAGCCAGATGACTGTCCCAGGCAACCAGTAATGGAGCCTCCTGTGAGCTCTTGCAGCACTTGGCAAAAGCATCTGTTTAACACTCACCCTACTGTCTCTCTCGGAGCCGTCTTTTGACAGCTGGACAGCCCTACAAGCTGCAGGATCCTTGACATCAGGAACTGTTTACTGCCTCTCTGGGGCCCCAGGCCTGACATGGTTCTTGGCAGGTGCTCATTATATATTTGTGAATTACTCAATAGGGCAGTGAAAATAGGACAAGGGGTGTACAGAAAAGGGCACACATTTCTGGGATCACATCCTGTTTAGCAAGTACAGTTCCTTAGGCCTGTACATTGGTACAGCTGTCTTTTGATGTGCGTGGAGAAGTAGAAACACATGCAGGCAGCATGGGCAAGGAAGGAGTCACAGCTGACTCCAAGAAACTAGGAATTGCCTTTTCTCTCTCTCTCTCTCTCTCTCTCTCTGTGTGTGTGTGTGTGTGTGTGTGTGTGTGTCTTAGGCTTGCCAGAGCTTTTGGCTTTTTAGAGAGAGGTGGACAGACAAATGGGAGACCTCATAATCTTTACTGTCCTAAGGTGCCTTAGGAAGTATATTAAAACCCTTTTTTGGTGGCAAGTGGCAGAAGTTCAATCAAGCAAGCCTAGGAGGAGTGGGAAGCTTATAAGGTGCATTTGGGGACCACCAGAATGAAGGAGTCCAACAATGCCAGACTCTTTCCATCTCTAATGTCTCCTTCTCTCCACATGTCTGTCAGCCTCATTCTCACAACCTGGCTTCCCCCACAGGCTGGAAGCATGGCTGCCAGGAGCCTGGGTCTCACATCTGACAGCTCCCCAGCCAGAGAATCACTAAATGCTTCCTTTCTCATGTCCCAATTTCAGAGATCCCAGGAGAGGACTCTGATTGGCTTGTGTCGGGACCATGCCCCTGGCCTAACACCTAATGCATCAGCTAAGGAAGCAGGGTCATCTAAAAAGGAAAAAGCTTCCACCAAAACCTTATAGTTGAAGTGAAAAAGGAGTATTTCACAGAAGTGGAGCTAATAATAATAATCCTGCAGTGCCTGGCTGTTTCAGTCAGTAAAACATGTGACTCTTGATCTTGGGGTTGTGAGTTCCAGCCCCACATTGGGTGTAGAGATTACTTTTTAAAAAAATCCTGTCTGAGTAGGCATAAATTAATTCTTCTGCACAACAACCCCAACAGGTGTCACTGTTGTAGTCATTATTACCCTTGAGAATTATTACTTCAGGAAATCAAGGCACAGAGAGGGTAAGTAACTGTCATAGATCACACAGCTAGTAAATAGAGATGGAGCTGGGATTTAAATCCATTTAATCTAGCTCCAAACCCTATAACTTCCTATTATGTTATGTTGCCTATTCACTACAGAAGGAAAGAAAGCAAGGTGTTGGGCTGTGAGGAAGGAACCTTGACAATTTCTCCTGGGAAAATTCAAAGCCCAAGCTGAGGAACCTGTGAGAAGTGATTGGTCCAATGCCATGGGAATCTAGAATAAGAAACACCACCACCCATCTTAATCTCACTGGAGATATCTGAAAAGGACTGTTTCATTGTGACTTTTTTTTTTAAGATTTTATCATTTTTTAAGTAATCTCTACACCCAATGTGGGGCTTGAACTCACAACCCTGAGATCAAGAGCCACACATTCCACCGACTGAGCCAGCCAGGCACCCCTCATTTTGACTTCTTTTTCCCTCCATCTTTATTTACTTGAAGTAGAATTAGATAAAGCCAAGAAAAGCAAATGTGAGAACATTGAGGTCCCGTTTTCACCTATTAAAAATTTAAGCAGCAGTATAATAGCCATGCTGGCAAATGGTGGGAAGATGGTTTGCTTCTAAATGACTGGTGACTGGATAAAGTGGTCCAGCCAGTGGAGAACAATTTATTTGGCCATGGGGGTCAAGAGGTATAGAAGCTTTCTTTAACTTTGACCTGGTAACCTTACTCTTCAGAAACAGCTCATTGAATCACAAAATAAAACCCAACTAGTGCTGTGTGCAAGAGATATATCTAAAATAGTGTTCCTCAGAAATACTGAAAGTAAAAGAGTAGGAAAAAATAGAAAACAAGAACAAATGCCATACATGCAAATACACGCAACAAGAAAACAAAGGTTTTGGTATTAATATTAGACACGGTTGAATTCACAGAAAATCAGAAAATAAGATACAGGCAAAAATATTATAATGATAAAGGCAGAGAGCAACAATGAAGATCTGTCATAAATATTTATGCACAAAATAATGTAACATCAGAATTCATAAAACAAAAACAATAGGAAATACACGGAGAAATGGATATAAATACAGTAACAGTAGAAAATTTTAATTCACACCTCTTAGCCCATGGTCAATAAACCATACAAAAAGTAAAGATATAGAGGACTTGATTTGCTAAATTAGCAAGGTAGATTGAATTGAAGCTATCAAGCTCCATACCTTGAAAACCTGGAATTTGCACTTTGTTAAGTATCCATGGATCATTAACAAACAACCACACGTAAGGCCGTAAAAAACGAACAAAAAAACCTCAATACATTTCAAGAAGTAGAATGAATACAGATAACAGTTTCTTTTCACAATGCACTAAAACTAGGAAGTGATAGCAAAAACAGAAACTGTAAAGCAATAGAAAAGTTGAAAATTAAATAAAAAACAGTATCTGGGTGGAATATTATTCCGTGTTAAAAAGGAAGGAAATTCTGACACATGCTACACAGGACATTACATACACTAAGTGAAATAAGCCAATCACAAAAAGACAAATACTGTATGATTCACTTATAGGAGGTATCTAGAGTAGTCAAATTAATAGAAACGAAAAGTGGAATTGTCATTTCAAGGGGAAGCAGGAGGAGTGGGGAATGGGGAGTTGTTTAATGGGTACACAGTTTCAGTTTTGCAAGATGAAAAAGTTTATTTCGTATATTGCACAACAATGTGAATATACTAAACATTACTGCACTAAACGCTTGAAAATGGTTGAGATGATAAATTTTGTGTTATATGTATTTTAAGAAATTCCCTTAAATAATTCTCAGAGTGTAAACTATCTTATGAAAAAAAGTGATCACTCCCAAGAAAACAGTGCAAAAGACAGGTCAAAGGAATGAGTATTTTCATGGTTCCTGGCTACGTCTCACATAATCTTCAGGAGAGAATTCAGAGGGATAAATTTTGAACAGTGGAAGCCCTGAGACGGACATACTGTGTTTGAAAATGTTGGTTTTCTTCCTGCATTATTTAGCCAGCTTGTGTGCAAAGCCCTGTATTAAGACCTAGAGAGACCAGAAAGCGTGGAGTTTATCTCTACTAGTTTATCTCTACCACAGAAGCAAAGGCCCAGAAAACAAAAGAAAATTCTGTTCAACCCCACCAGGTAGTTCCAAGTAAAAGGAGAGGCAGAGGGAGTTCAGATGGCCAAAGATTAGGTTCTTCTCTGAAGCTGAAGCTGAGCCCTTCCTCACCTGAGCTTCGGATTGTGGCTTCCTTGTTGTGACCATAGGTAAATCATTTTACCTCTCTGAGAGCCCCCTTTCTCATCTACAAAATGGAACTGATAGTGCCACCTGGTTTTCAGGAGGAACAAATGAGGGAAGTGTGTGAAGAGTTTAGAGCCTCGCATCTATTGAGCACACAGGAAATGCTGGTTTGCTGCTGGCGCATGTATTTTATAGACGAGCAAGTGTCCTCCAACTCAGCTACATTACTTGTTCTCTTTGAGGGTTTTGATATGCCTGGTTCTTCCCTTCCTAAAGTTCTTCCAAGATTCTGACTACACACTTCTACATCAGGTTGTCAGCTCCCTGAGGAAAGAGACAAAGTTGACTCTCCCAGGTATCTTCAGGACCTAACACTTGGTCCAAAAAAAAAAAAAAGACTCTGTAGCTTCAAGCACCTCATCAAAGTCACAGCTGCTCTGGGGCACCAACCACTATGCCATGAATACCTGGGCCTCAACAAACATGGCAGATGAACACGTCTATGAATACTTGCTCGTGGTCAGCAGCAAGTCCATACCGTTTGGAGGTTTTCCTTCTCTCCCTGCACCTGGCAGATAGCATCCTTCATGCTTAGTAACTTAGTTTATTTTTTAACTAATTTATTCATCCATGGCAGTATGTCAACAATTAACAAAAATTACACTAGAGATCTGTGTAAAATGCAGTGGGAACTAGGAGGAGGCACAAAGCCTCACTGGACCTATCAGGGCAGGCTTCACAGAGAAGTAGCATGAGCTGGACTTTGAGTGATCTATAGGAAAAGGGCATGGGGGTTAATGAAAGAATATACAGTTAAAGAGTAGAGCTTGGAGCCCTTGGAGTTTTCTTGCAAGGCTGAGCAGCTGTTTCCCATGAGGCCATGCCCAATGGCAGGAACGCAGCAACTGTTAAACTCTAGAGGGCTCTCTCCATATCCTCTCACTGCCTCAGCCCTCCGGGCCTTACATCATTGGCCAGAGCTTTCCCCTAGGGAGAACCAAGCTCTGCCAGAGTCCCATTGTGAGCAGTAATGGAACAGAGATTAGGATCTGACTGAGTGATAGTCCTAGCTTTTCTATTCTTAACTCCTAGGCTTTTATGGAGCTCTGGGGGCTGAGCTGCTTTTTAAAAGCCCACACATGGAAAGCATGGTGGGTACAACTGGCTCACCATTAGGAAAAAATTTAAGTTTAGAGTTCCAAGTCATGGCTGACATTAGAATAAATTCCAGATGGCTGAAAGATTTGAATGTAAAACATGAAATCACAAAAATAGTAAAAGAAGAAAATAGATGAATATTTATAATTTTGGAAGGGAGGGGGAGTACGGAAGACCATTTTAAGTTTAACACCAAAGACAGATAATAAAAGATTGGTAAAAAAAAAAAAAAAAAAAATATATATATATATATATATATATATATATATATATTCATGTACAAGAAGACAGGCACGAAAGTAGAAATGTTAACAAAGAACTGCAATTTCAGAGTTAATGGGTATAAAGAAAAGAGGCCCTAGACCATTCCTTGGAGTGGTTAATTAGGAAAATGCATTTGGAGTATCCGATGTGGTTAATCCCTTCCTTCTCCTCACATTTGACTAATCAGACAGCTGCAAGAGGGATTTTCCCCAGACCAAACCATTAAGTATGGGCTCTTGGGCCAGACGCAAAGCCTTGCCCCAGACAACAACTAATGCCCAAGAGGGGAAGAAAACTGCTGTACTCAAAAGACAAGACAGGTCCTCTTCTTCCTTTTATACACCCCCACATCTCCAACCAACCAGCACATTCCACTCCTCCACGAAGTTACTACACGCAGCCTCAGTAAACAGGACAGACAAGAACAAGAATGCACAATTTAAAAATGAACAAATGTCTTAAAGTACTAAACATTTGAGAAAAGTCAGAACAATGAAACAAGGCCTTCAGAATCTATCATCAGGAACTCTAACATCCAAGAAACAGAGTTAGTAACTACCAACGAACAAGACTTCAGCTTAAGTGTAAATAATGTCTTCACAAGAAATATGAAAGGATATTTCATGTATTATAAAGATTTAAGAACTTGTTTTTCCAAATAAAAATTCAATGGGCTGAATCACAAAATAGATATCAATGAAGAGTCAACAACAGAGTTGAAAGGTCAAGTGGAGAAATTCTCCTAAGATGCAGTTCAAAGAAACAGAGGTCACAGGTATAAAAGAGAAATTAGAGGCAGTGGCAGGTTTGGCCCATTGACTAGAGTCTGCCAACCTCTGTTCTATGGCTCTCACTTCCCTCATTTGTAAAATGAGGGCAATCACTGTGCCAACTTCATAGGGTTGTTGCGGGAATTAAGTGGGGCAATGTGTCAAGTACTTTGCCCATTGCCTTGTGCACAATAAGCAGTCAATAAGTGCTAGTTATTATTGATTGTATTTGTTCGGATAGATGCTAAGAATGAAGAGAAGGAGGGGCGCCTGGATGGCTCAGTCGTTAAGCGTCTGCCTTTGGCTCAGGTCATGATCCCAGGGTCCTGGGATCGAGCCCCGCATCGGGCTCCCTGCTCCACGGGAAGCCTGCTTCTCCCTCTCCCACTCCCCCTGCTTGTGTTCTCTCTCTTGCTGTCTCTCTCTGTCAAATAAATGAATAAAATCTTAAAAAAAAAAAAAAGAATGAAGAGAAGGAGGTCACTGTGCACACGGCAGGCCCAAGTCTTAAAGGGACTTAAAGGACTTCATTTTATCATTTTTATTAGTCACTTAATAAAAATACCTCATGTTGGCATAGGGGAAAAAGAAGTTAGGAAGCACAGAAAATGGATCCAGAAGTTCTGTCATCCTATTTGATAAGCATTCCAGAATAAAAGAACAGAGGGAAGACCTAGGCCTAGATTAATTATGATGAAATATCAGAACACCAGATATAAAGGAAATGCCAAGCAATTCCGTTCCGTTCTCTTACATTTGTGAGTGCATTTTTCCAGGAAGAGGATCCGAAACACGGATCCAGTTCTTAAAAGAGCAACCAAAAAGGAAGTCTAAGAATTGCTGTCCTCTATGAAGAGAACGTCTCCAAACAAGGAGGCTGGTGAGAAGGGGCTTGACCCTTAATTAAGGTTGTTCTACATCTCATGCCTTTCACTCTTTTTTTCTTGCACACTTGCAGAAGGAAAGATTGATCAGCTCAAAACCAGACTGCCCTCAACTCAGCACATCATTATACTTTCTTCTCTCTGGGAGAAACATCCGCAAAGGTTTTCACTCAGGAATGTGTCTGGTTTTAAAAAGTCTCTAAGACTCAACAGTGCTGGTAACATTTCCTCCTGTGAACACCTTGCTGGGGAAATGGGAGGAAGGGGAGCCCTGCGAGCCCACTGCAGCCCTGCAGCATCGGGGTCCCAGAGACGTGGGCCTGCTCAGTAGGCAGCCCAGGTCAGGGGAGCTGGAGACCTGGATCCACACTTTCCAACTGTGTGATCCAGGCAAGTCACTTTTACTTTCTGAGCCTCTGTTTCCTGGTCAGTGAAATGGGAACACACTTGTTCTGCTTCTCGGGATAGTTCTGAGGCTAAGATTTTTACCAGTGAAGACTCTCTGAGAAAGCAAATTCTAAACTAAGAGTCACTGATGCAAATGCCTTTAACTTGTGAAGTGACCAGGGTATGACATGAGGGAATGGTGCAGACCTTGACCTAACAAACGTGTTTGGGAGCCAAATTTGGCCCTGGCTCACCAACTTGTGACCCTGCCTTAAACAAAAATGAGGGTAATTACAGCAAAGCAGCTCTCAAAATTGATGGAAAATAAAATTTTTCTCTACCCTGTTATGGGTTGCATTGTGCCCCCCCCCCAAAAAGATAAGTGGAAGTCCTAACCCCAAGTACCTCAGAATGTGACCTGATTAGGAAATAGGGTCATCACAGATGTAATTAGTTAACATGAGGTCATACTGGCATAAGACTGACTCCTTATAAAGAAGACAGCCATATGAAGACAGAAAGACACAGGGAGAATGCCCTATGAAGACAGAGATTAGTGATGCATCTATAAGCCAAGGAATGGCAGGATTGCTAGCTCTCATGGGAAACCAGGAGAGGGGCATGCAACAGATTCTCTCTCAGAGTCCTCAGAGGGAAACAACCCTGCTGACGTCTTGATTTCAAACTTCTAGCCTCCAGAACTGTGAGAGAATAAATTTCTGTTGTTTTAAGCCACCCAGTTTGTGATACACTGTTATGGCAACCCTGGGGGAAACTAATACACTTCCCTGAAGGAAACTTGAGTCACACATCAGGCTCCCCGCTCAGCGGGGAGACTGCTTCTCTGCCCCCTCCCCTAGCTCCTGTGCATTCTCTCTCTCAAATAAATAAATAAAATTGTAAAAAAAAAAAAAAGAATTTAGGATTAAATACCATTTTAATAGGGAAATGGGAGGGGAGGATGCAGGGCTCAGAGAATAAGTGATTTTGGGGAAAGTTGAATTGGCCCCTAGGAGGATAGGAGATGTAACAGTGTGTCACAGAGTTTGTCTATGTGTGGTGTGGGTTTCTAGCCTGCTCCCTTGTGATGAGAGTCAATCTTCCCTGCTTGATGAAACTCCCTGGGAGATTTATGACAACTGAGTTCCTTTTGGGGGATTTAGGCAGAGAAGGGGATTTCATTTGCTCCCTGCATTTGCTGTTTTTCAAGTACCTAGAGCTTAAAATAATCAACATACCAAAGTGGCATAATTTGGGGTGGCATGTCCTGAACTCCTGCAGTCCTATTTTGGGGTGGCATATTCTGCTACCCTTCAGCCTCTACCTTAAGTAAAGAGGAAGTATTCTGAGATTGTGAGAAATACATGTTTGCTCTGCCCTAGGTTAAAGTGGCTGGAAACTATATTTTATAATCAGCTCCAAAGCACCACTCGAAGATACTAGATAACGCGTTCAAGCAGGACTACCGCCACACACTCCAGCATGGCCATAGATAGGCTCCTGGCTCTCGAGGAGGCACTCTCTCTGAAGATCAGCACTTGCAGAAACCTAAGAGGAACCGCCTCCCGAAATTCTGGACCCTCAGCGCCTCACCCCAGTCCTGGCCCTGCCAAGGCTTAAGCTGGGAGTCCCACTGACTCATGCTGAGAAGGGACCAACGAGAACCAACAACCTGCATGCCAAATCAAGCTCTCAGGACATAAAATGAGACAAACTTTACCAGTGAAGTTGGAACTTCAGGATTAAGAACTCAGGATTAAGGGCACCTGGGTGGCTCAGTTGGTTAAGCATCTGCCTTTGGCTCAGGTCATGCTCCCAGGGTCCTGGGATCGAGTCACACATCGGGCTCCCTGCTCAGCGGGGAGACTGCTTCTCCCTCTGCCGCTCTCCCCACTCATTTCTCACAATCTCAGAATACTTCCTCTTTACTTAAGGTAGAGGCTGAAGGGTAGCAGAATATGCCACCCCAAAATAGGACTGCAGGAGTTCAGGACATGCCACCCCAAATTATGCCACTTTGGTATGTTGATTATTTTAAGCTCTAGGTACTTGAAAAACAGCAAATGCAGGGAGCAAATGAAATCCCCTTCTCTGCCTAAATCCCCCAAAAGGAACTCAGTTGTCATAAATCTCCCAGGGAGTTTCATCAAGCAGGGAAGATTGACTCTCATCACAAGGGAGCAGGCTAGAAACCCACACCACACATAGACAAACTCTGTGACACACTGTTACATCTCCTATCCTCCTAGGGGCCAATTCAACTTTCCCCAAAATCATTTATTCTCTGAGCCCTGCATCTTCCCCTCCCATTTCCCTATTAAAATGGTATTTAATCCTAAATTCTTTTTTTTTTTTTTTACAATTTTATTTATTTATTTGAGAGAGAGAATGCACAGGAGCTAGGGGAGGGGGCAGAGAAGCAGTCTCCCCGCTGAGCAGGGAGCCTGATGTGTGACTCGATCCCAGGACCCTGGGAGCATGACCTGAGCCAAAGGCAGATGCTTAACCAACTGAGCCACCCAGGTGCCCTTAATCCTGAGTTCTTTTTTTTAAAGATTTTATTTATTTATTTGACAGAAAGAGACACAGCGAGAGAGGGAACACAAGCAGGGGGAGTGGGAGAGGGAGAAGCAGGCCTCCCGCCGAACAGGGAACCTGATGCAGGGCTCGATCCCAGGACCCTGGGATCATGACCTGAGCCAAAGGCAGCCACTTAACGAATGAGCCACCCAGGCGCCCCCTTAATCCTGAGTTCTAAGCCACCTTGGGGAATTATTAATTTTTCCAGGGGTATCTCCCCTGTATATATATGAGATATATATATTAATAAACTTCGGTTTGCTTTTCTCTTGTTAATCTGTGTTTTATTACAGGAGTCTCAGCCAACTCAGAAGGATAGAGAGAAAATTATGAGGATGGGATCACTGAAACCCTACCCAGATGGAATTCTGGGAAAACTGGCAGAAGGGTAAGAGTTCTTATTAAAATCAGCTCTCCTGGATCTCTGTCTGTAGTGCCCAACTGAGAGAGGAGGGTAAAATTTTATCTTGTCCCTTCATCTTCAAATTCAGATTTGTGTGAGAAAAATATTTTTAAGAATGAATTCTTTGAACTGTGACTCTTAGGAATTTGGTTTTTGGGATACCCTTGGGTTATTTATCCTTTCCCTCCCAAGGACAGCTATTGCTTTCCTGTTTGTCTCATTTTATGTCCTGAGAGCTTGATTTGGCATGCAGGTTGTTGGTTCTCGTGCATACAAGTGAGTAGTTCTGGATCTTGTCAGGGTTGCATCTTTTGCACCCTCTTTAGGGATACCACCTGTATCCATGTTAAGTCACAAAAGGCTTATTAGTCTTGGTTTTGAGCCACTTGACAAGTATACCTTCAGTTTAAAAGAAAAAGGAAAAAAATAATTTATTTCTTTTTTAAAGATTTATTCATTTATTTTAGAGAGAAAGGAGGAAGGGGCAGAGGGAGAGAGAGAATCCCAAGTAGCCTGACTTCCTGCTGAGCAGGGAGCCTGATGATGCCAGGCTGGATCCCATGACCCTGAGATCATGACCTGAGCTGAAATCAAGAGTCGGATGCTCAACCAACTGAGTTACCCGGGCACCCCAGGAAAAAAATAATTTAAAAAAGAAGTTTAATACTGCCAGAAATAGTTACTGTTTGTTCCAGCTGATAATAATATATTGAAAGGATTAAGATTTTATTTATTTATCTGACAGAAAGAGAGAGAGAGAGAGAGAGAGAGCACAAGCAGGGGGAGGGGCAGAGGGAGAAGGAGAAGCAGGCTCCCCGCTGAGCAGGGTACCTGTTGCCAGGCTCCATCCCAGGACCCTGAGATCATGACCTGAGCCAAAGACAACTGCTTAACCAACTGAGCCACCCGGCTGCCCCTGAAAGGATTTTTAAGAGCTGTATGGTCAGAAAATTGGCCTAATTCGAAGCCGTACTCAGAGACTGATAGGAGCTGTTTTCCCTTGATCCTGTTCCTCTTATGGGGATTTCTCAGTCAACTGAAACCCTCTTCTCAAACCCCTGCTGACTACATGCTCCACCAACCCTACTTCCTTCATGTTGGCATGATTTTGCTGAGGATAAATTTGGAACTCCATTGGCTTCTTTGGAAAACTTAAGATTTCCCCAAATTGGCTCTTTTAAGACCTCTTCCTTCCCACTGTTCCTTCTTCCTTTTGCCACTTTCAATCTTCCATTCCATTCCCTTTAATTTTTTGACTCTGCCTACCCTGCCACACTTCTCCCTTCCCACTTAAGCCTTCAGCTCCCTATAGACACTTGAACTTTAAGCCCCCTACTCTCCATCAGGGGCTGTTGAGGGACCCAGAGACCCCCAAAAGCAACTACTTGAGGCTGAAAAGGAAAAAGGAGCTTTTGGAAACTGGGCAAGTGAAAATCTTAAAAGTCCTCTCCACAAATATAAGTAAAAACTTTTAGCCATCTGAGTGGATCCAACTGTTCTTTTAAATAGAATTTTTTTTTTTAATTTATTTATTTGAGACAGAGAGATACAGAGAGAGTAGGAGCAGTGGGGAGAGGCAGAGGGAGAGGGAGAAGCAGACTCCCCGCTGAGCAGGGAGCCTGATGCGGGGCTCGATCCCAGGACCTGGAGATCATGACCTGAGCCGAAGGCAGACGATTAACAACTGAGCCACCCAGGCGCCCCCCAACTGTTCTTTTATAAACTAGCAAGTTTTGTATTAATGTACCCAACATATGGCTAAAATTTTAATAAAAGCTATAAGATTTCTATGTATGTTTATGTATGTCTATATATGTATGTTAGTATATGTGGTATTTTTCTACCTCTGGACGATATTGTCAAATTAATTGTGAAAGAGCTCTATTTAATTGGCTTAATGAAAAGTAAGTGCTTATATAATTTTTTTTTTTTAAGATTTTATTTATTTATTTGACAGGGAAAGAGAGAGCACAAGTAGGCAGAGTGGCAGGCAGAGGGAGAGGGAGAGGCAGGCTCTCTGCTGAACAGGGAGCCAGATGTGGGGCTCGATCCCAGGACCCCAGGATCATGACCTGAGCCGAAGGCAGCCGCTTAACCAACTGAGCCACCCAGGCGCCCCTAGTGCTTATATAAATTAAACGTTCTCTCAGAGCAATATAGAAACTAACCCAAATGTTTTTTATGCACTTCCAACAGGTGTGAGGTGATATTGTGGTTTGTTTGGGTTTTTAAGATTTTATTATTATTTATTTATTTGACAGAAAGAGACAGAGAGAACAGGCAGAGGGAGCAGCAGAGGGAGAGGGAGAAGCAGGTTTGCCACTGAGCAGGGAGCCTGACATGGGGCTCGATCCCAGCACCCTGGGATCATGACCCGAGCCGAAGGCAGACGCTTAATGACTGAGCCACCCAGGTACCCTCATTGTGGTTTTGATTTAAATTTCCCTGATTAGTGATGTTGAGTACCTTTTCATGTACCTGTTGGCCATCTGTATTAATTCTTTGGAAAAATGTCTATTCAGATTCTCTGCCTATTTTTTGTCAGATCATTTGGGTATTTTTGGTGTTGAGTTGTATGAGTTCTTTGTATATTTTGGATATTTACCCCTTATCAGACGTATGATTTGCAAATATTTTCTCCCATTTAGTAGGTTGCCTTTTCATTTTGTTGATGGTTTCCTTTGCTGTGCAGAGGCTTTTTAGTTTAATCCCATTTGTTTATTCATGCTTTTGTTGCCTTTGCTTTTAGGGTCAAAAAAAAAAAAAAAGCCATCACCAAGACCAACATCAGAGAACTTACTGCCTATGTTTTCTTCTAGGAGTTTTATGGTTTCAGGTCTTACATTCAAGTCTTTAATCCATTTTTATTTCATTTTTGTATATGGTATAAGATAGTGGTCCTGTTTTATTGGCTTGCTCTTGATAAGAGATTGTGAAAGGTTTTTCTTTACCTTTTAAATAATCTGTCTGGGGGGCGCCTGGGTGGCTCAGTCGTTAAGCGTCTGCCTTCGGCTCAAGTCATGATCCCAGGGTCCTGTGATCGAGTCCCACATCGGGCTCCCTGCTTGGCAGGAAGCCTGCTTCTCCCTCTCCCACTCCCCCTGCTTGTGTTCCCTCTCTCGCTGTGTCTCTCTCTGTCAAATAAATAAATAAAATTAAAAAAAAAAGTTTTAAATAATCTGTCTGGAAAACAAAGATTCTGTGTTTAATCAAAATAATTTCCCATGCTTCATATCAGGTCTTTGATTACTTAAGAAAACTCTATTAAAAGTTTTTAATAGTTCTCTATTAAAAGAGCTAAGGTTTTTTAAAACTATGTAATTTTCTGTATTTGCCTTTGAAATCTTTAATAGTCATTTTGTCTAAATCTTTAATTATCACTTTAATTATCACTTAATTATTCTACAGGATTTCTGGAACATCTCAAAAGACTTGTTCTCTCTCCTTATAAAAAGAGAGATTAGATTTATCTGACATGTTATATTACACGGGAAGGATTGTCAAACAAGTTATATGCAACCTTCTTAGGTTATATTTGTATGGGTATATGTTATTAATGTAAGTGTTCTAGAAACTGTATGAAATTCCTAGAATCTGATACATCCTGGTATAATGTCATCGGTCGCAATTTTAGTTGTCATCTTAAAATGTTGTATGCCACAGAGATCATCAAATTTCCTTGTTAATTCTGTCTAAATGAACTATCATCAGATCTTTAATCATGACCATTTTTAAGTCTTTGGTCAGTCAGTTGTTTTTTTTTTTTTTAAGATTTTATTTATTTGCGAGAGAGAGAATGAGAGACAGAGAGCATGAGAGGGAGAAGGGTCAGAGGGAAAAGCAGACTCCCCGCCGACCAGGGAGCCCAATGCAGGACTCGATCCCGGGACTCCAGGATCATGATCCGAGCCGAAGGCAGCCACCCAACCAACCGAGCCACCCAGGTGCCCTTTTTTTTTTTTTAAGATTTTATTTATTTATTTATTTGACAGAGAGAGAGAGCACAAGTAGGCAGAGAGGCAGGGAGAGGGAGAGGGAGAAGGAGGCTCCCCGCTGAGCAGGAAGCCCGACGCGGGGCTCGATCCCAGGACCCTGGAATCATGACCTGAGCCGAAGGCAGCCGCTTAACCAACTGAGCCACCCAGGCGCCCCTTTCAGTTATTCTTTTACTCTGATATTTTCTAAAAGCTTTTGCAAGCAGCTATGATCCAAAAATGCTTTCTCTTCGGAACAATTCATGGAAGGAACTCTGAAAAGTCCTCTAGATTGCAGGTTTCTCATAACGTTAAGGTTATACCATTGACCTGGGTAAGAATTTCTAGAGCTCTAATGAAAAAACAAAACGATTTAAAAAACTGCTAACTCAGAATCAAGCAAAACATGAATTAATTACATGGGGCTGAATAAATTGATGAAGATGATTATAATTTTTATGACTTTTTATTTGAAAATAAATAATGTTTAATTATTTATTCTTTAATGTTCTTTAATGTTTTGCTTTCCAGATTTAAGGAGACTTCTCCTCTTTTTCCTTAAGTGATCTGTGACTGGCTGCAAGTTGGCAAAGTATACCTATGTAAAAAGAATTGAAGCATTTATCTTTTCTCCCTACCTGATCCTGACAGAATTCAGAAACTCTTGAGTGTTCTTATTTTCATGGCAATATGCCTATTTGCTTAAGTTCAGTAAGAATCTTGCAATAGGACACAATTGGAAATATTGCTTATTTTACCAAGGGTTTGACTGGAATGTCGTATTTGAGAGTGAGGAACACAGATTAAGATATAACCAGACAGCTTTAAGGCAGTAGGGTTGATTTTTAAGGGGCCAGTGCTTATTAAGCCCCCTTTTGAGAAACCACCTGGTACCTTGCTTTCAGGGTTTTCCGTCTTACCAGGTGAGTCCTGGCAGGCTCAGTCCCCTCAGGATATTTTCGGGACCTGAAACAGAGAAGAATTCATCCAAATGTATAGATATTCATGTGAAGTCTGATAGTGAGTTCTGGTGTGGCTTCCTAGCCTTGAGAGGCTTTTTTAAAAGTTCATTCTGAGATTCATTATGAAAGTTCCAGCAAAGCAACTTTTTAAAAAGATTTTATTTATTTATTTTTGTGAGAGGGAGAACACACAAGTGGGGGGTGGGGGGCAGAGGGAGAAGCAGGCTCCCCGCTGAGCAGGGAGCCCAACGTGGGACTTGATCCCAGGACTCTGGAACCATGACCTGCTCCAAAGGCAGACGCTTAACTGACTGAGCCACCCAGGCACTCCACAGATTGTGAAACTTCTTGAAGAATTTTCAAAGATGAGGAAGAAAGGGTAGCAGAATGTGCCATGCCAAAATATGATTACAGGAGTTCAGGACATGCTACCCCAAAATATGCTGCTTTGGTGTAATGATTGGTTTGAGCTGTAGACACTTGAAAAATAGCAAATGCAGGGAGAGTGTTCTCTGAATTTCTCTTGTCTGTCTAGAGACAAGAGCCCCCAAAAAGGAACTCAACTGTCATAAATCCCCACCCCAGGAATTTCATCAACTAGGGAAGACTGACTCTTGTGATAGGAGAAGTTAACACCACACTCAGGCAGACTTTGTCACAAAACATCCTATTTCCCATCTATTCTTCTAAAGACCCATTCATCTTTCCTAAAAATCACGTCCTCTCCCCTACAAGGCCTACATACCCCCTTCCCTTGTCCCAGTTAAGATGGCATTTAATCCTGAATCCTAAGCCACCTCAGGAGCTTACTCATCTTCCCTTGGGTATCTCCCACGTATACATGGGGTATCTCCCACGTAACATGAGGTACACATGTTAATAAAGTTCTGTTTTTCTTTTGTTAATCTATCTTTTCTTTTCTTTTTTTAAGTGGGCTCTACACCCAACATGGGGCTCAAATTCATGACCCTGAGATAATGAGTCGCATGCTCTACTGACTGAGACAGCCAGGCAGACCTAACCTGTCTTTTATTACAGGGGTCTCAGCCAAGAATGCAGAAAGGTAGAGGGGAAATTGTTTTCCTCCCTGGAAGGTTTACAAATTTTAATTCTCTCTCTCCCACTTACCTCAATCACTCCTATCTATCAATTACTCAGTTAGTTCTCTATCCTGGGTGCCAGGGATTTAAAAATTGAATGATACACCATAGGTGGGGGCAGTGGTAGATAGATACATTTAAAAACATTTTTAAGGGCGCCTGGGTGGCTCAGTTGGTTAAACGACTGCCTGTGGCTCAGGTCATGATCCCGGAGTCCCAGGATCGAGTCCCACATCAGGCTCCTTGCTTGGCAGGGAGTCTGCTTCTCCCCCTGACCCTACCCCCTCTTGTGCTCTCTCTCTCTCTCTCTTTCAAATAAATAAAATAAAAAATCTTTTAAAAAATTTTTTTAAAAAAAAAGGAAAGGAGGGCGCCTGGGTGGCTCAGATGGTTAAGCGTCTGCCTTCCGCTCAGGTCATGATCCCAGGGTCCTGGGATCGAGTCCCGCATCGGGCTCCCTGCTCCTTGGGAGCCTGCTTCTCCCTCTGCCTCTCTCTCTCTCTCTGTCTCTCATGAATAAATAAATAAAATCTTTAAAAAAAAAAAAAAAGGAAAGGAAAGGGGCACCTGGGTGGCTCAGTCGTTAAGCATCTGCCTTCGGCTCAGGTCATGATCCCAGGGTCCTGGTATCGAGCCCTGCATCGGGCTCCCTGCTAGGCAAGAAGCCTGCTTCTCCTTCTCCCACTTCCCCTGCTTGTGTTCCCTCTCTCGCTGTGTCTCTCTCTGTCAAATAAATAAATAAAATTAAAAAAAAAAAAAGGAAAGGAAAGAAGGAAGGAGGAAGGAAGGAAGAAAGGAAGGAAGGAAGGAATTACCATAAAGTATAATAAATGCTATTAAGAGACATAGGTTTAGGGGCCTATGAGAGCTTGGCAGAGTGGTATATCACTCAGATGACCAAGGAGATGAGATAAGAAGATGGTACCTACACTGCCTCTTTAAGAATGAGTAATTGTTGGGGCACCTGGGTGGCGCAGTCGGTTAAGTGTCTGACTTTGGCTCAGGTCATGATCTCAGGATCCGATCTTGGGGTCGTGGGATCAAGCCCTGAGACAGGCTCTGTTCAGTGGGGAGTCTGCTTCTCCCTCTCCTTCTGCCCCTCCCCACCTCTAAAATAAATACATCTTAAAAAAAAAAAAAAGAATTGTTAGTCAGATGAGAAGAAGAGAAGGATGGATGAAAGAGATTGATTAATAAAGCCAATTAGATCTTCAAAACAAAACAAAGAATGACACCCAGGTAGCTTGGGTGATGGGCAAATATGGTGCCAATTGACCAGAAAAGTGAAGGATATAAAAGAAAAGGGATTGATTAGGTCTTGGACATGCTGAGTCTTAGGTGCTTGTAGATATATGAGGAAAAATGACCAACAGCACTTCCAGAGTGTGTTCTAGGAGCCTGACTTCCAGGAGATATTAATATTGCAGGGAAAAAGGGAGCGGGGGTAGACTGTGGAAGGCTGTATTAGCCCAGCTTCCCTGGGAAACAGAGCGGAGGCAAGAATTATATGCTGATGCCTTTTATGAAGGTGCAAACCCTAATCCTCAAGAATGATGTAAAAGACATGAGGCAGGGAAGGACGAGAAACAATGCAAGATGCAGGGAGGAGCAGCTGGTGGGCCACAGAACTACACTGTTGGCTACAGTTCAAGAAAAGCAAAAGGCCTTGGGCAGTGGTAACAGAAACTGAGAAAGCAGATTGTATCCAATACAGATGCCAAATAAGTTTAAGAAGTATTGGGTATTACATGCCCTCTCTTGGAAATTTGCAATGCATTTTAGCACATTAACAGTTCTGGAAGTAACTTAGCAAGGAAATAAATTTCATTTTATTTAACACAGTATTTCCCAAACTTATTTGACCACAGAAGCTTTCCTTCCTGCCCTGCTCATCTGTAGAACTCAGTTCTGGTCAGCTGTGGATACTGCAGTCTGGAGCAAAGGAGATAGTACGGATTGGAGGTAGGGATTTGAGAAGCATATAGGTAGTGTTTGAAGGCCAGAGGATGGAGATCATCCAGGAAAAGTCTGTAGAATGATCCTAAGCCAGAGTCATGGGTTACACCGATATTAAGGGACAAACACAGGAAGAAGATCCCTTAAGAGAGAAGGAAGAAACATCAACAGAATTTGGATAATCAGAAGCTATCACTAGGTAAAGCAGAAAGGAATTTATGAATAGGTATAGGTGAGCAGAGGACACCCTAGGACCGAGTGACTCAAAAATCTATCCTGACCATCAGACACTACCCAGGAGCTTGTTAGACATGCAAAATCTGAGATCTCACTCCATATCTACCTTTTACCTGGATCCTCGGGTGATTCACATGAACATTAAAGTTTGAGACGCTCTGGCTTATAGCATTGCTGCAAGGAGTGGAGGAGTAGACTAAAATGGAGTTTCCGGAGATACCTGTAAACCCTCAGAATCACCATGCCTCTGCCATTGTAATTAAGAAAGAAGCCACAAGAACACTAGTGCTGCAGGAAGCTGCTGAACTAGGAAGCTGGTGATCATGAAACCAGCCGGCCTCTATCCACACCAGCAAAACTGATGCCTCACCTGCTGCTACTCCCCTCTTCGTTCCAGGATCAAGTCTCAGGTAATGTCATTGAATTGGCAGTTCCTAAGTCACATGTGGAGTGCCAGCTGCAAGGAAGTCTAGGAAATGTAGCTTCCCAGCCATAATGTCCTAGAAGGAAGTGGAAAGCATAAACCAGTCAACAGGATCCATCCTTGGAGGTGTCCTGGAAAGTATGACAGGTGCAGATAGCTATCCCCCAATATCTATTCTACCCTTCATCCATGGTTATAGGATCTTCAGCTTGGCGCATGACTGCCCAGAATAAAGACATCTCCCAGCCTCTCTGTAGACAGATATGACCATGTGACTAAGTTTGGGCCAATAATGTAATGGAAATGTCACAAACCAGCATCCAGGAATCTTTGAGAGACAGGAGAAGCATATCCTTTACATTCTTCTTTGTCCATCACTCTACCATGCTGCTTGGAGCATGAGAGGACATCATCTTGGACTATGAGGTTGAGGGCTAAATCCTGGGGTTGGCAGAGCTGAGCTAGAAGGAGCCTGAGTCCCTGAGGACTTCCTAGGTGAGATCACCATCCTTGCTCTGGTGACTTACCTTTGTATACATGAAAGTCTAATCAACCATTGTTGTTTTGGATCATCCCTGGAAGAACCTAATCATAGCCAGATGTCAAAAGCGCTGGTTCTTAACACTGGCAATTCATTGATTCCTTTGAGAATGGAATGAATGTCCTGGACCACCCCCCTAAAAAGATGCACATCTGTACAACTCTGTATAACAATTTCAAGGACTGAGTGATGTTTTTTCCTGAAGACAGTCTAAGAACTCATGGAACCCTGGTTAAGAACCCCCAGAGTTGAGATTTTTCAAGAAGAGAGGATTATAATCAAAAGGCAAATGGCTCAGAGTTAAAGTAAGAACCGAGAAGTGGTCTTGGTCCAGACTGTTGCTGCCACTGGTAGCAGCAGTTTCAGTGGGGTAGGGTAGAGGGGGGGCAAAAACTAGACTATAGAGTTCTGGGAGAATGAAAATCAAGAAAGTGGAGGCAGCAAGTATTGTCAACCATCTGGAGTAGCCTACCCCCGAAGGTGGTGGTGGCTGGGAGATGGTAGAGGTCATGGGCTCCAGAGAGGGTTTTCCTGGCTTTCCTCTGCTTCTAGGACCAGACCAGCCAGAGTGAGGGTGATTTGGGATATCCAACACTATTCCATGTTGCAGCCCATCTGGTAGCCTATTTTTTTTTTCACTGCCTTGGAAATGCTGGTCCCGTCTCAGAAAGGAGGGGAAAGTGGGATCCTGGGAATAGAAAACATTCCTGAGGGAATGAAGGCTAGAAGATGAATTGGGCTCAGCCAGAGTAGATGCTATTAAGTCCTTCCTCTTCAGACACTCCATACTAGGATGCCTCTGGGCAACCTTCAATGAGAAGGCTGTCTCCTCTGCCCCATCTCTTCCCACCTCTGGTGTTGCTGCTCTAGCGGGATCCCAGACCTGACACCAGTGCGTCCAATAGCCTCAGCATACCTGTGGAGCTAACATCAAAGCGAACACAGCTTGTCCTCTGGAGAGGAAAGGGGACCACATCATGTGTCCTTGTTTCTCTTCTTACCGGGAAGCTCTTCCATGCTTTTCTGCAATCAGA